>NC_056728.1:249900594-250180594 GCF_019279795.1 Protopterus annectens | reverse complement strand
GTCGGACCGATGTTTCGGTTCCGCCGCTCCCTCTCGGGGCCTCGGCTCGGATCGACTCGGTTCCGTCCTCGGGGTCGATGCCTTTGGTGCCTGTTTCGGGGATTCTTCCCATTTCTTCAGAACCGGGAGATACCTCGACTCGGGACCCGGGGGCCTTCGACCTTATGTGGAAGGTGTTGTCTACCCAGACAACCACATCAGCAGAAGCATCCTCTCCTCCCCATAAAGGACCGTTATCCTCCTCTGCACCCACAGCTACATCTAAGCTTCGAGCACCTGTGTCTCAGCCACCCCTGGAGGGTGCCCCCTCTTCCTCGGAGGCTTCTTCGGATGCTCCCCCCGAAGAAGTCCCTAGGAAAAGATTGTGTAAGAGGAGACACTTAGATTCTCCACAAGAATCATTGACATCGGACACTGACTTGGATGAGTCAGAAGGGTCCCCTAAGTCACCTTCAGAGGATGTCTCTTTTTCTGACATCTTGGAGATCCTAAAGCAGAGAGGTGATTGGCAATCCCTCCCCCCTTCTGAGTATGAGTTAGTCTTGCTGAAGGCATTTGGTGCTCGCCCTTCCTCCTCCTGGGTCACTCCGCCCTTCGATGAGTTAATGGAGCTGATTGCTCGAAGGGCGTGGGAGACACCTGACACGGTAGAACCAGTCCCTAGAAAGCCTAATAAGTATATTACTGCACCCCAAAACAAGGCTTATCTCACAAAGGGAGTTCCAGTGGACGCTATGGTGGTGGCAGCGGCCACGAAAAAGGAGATGTCGGAATCTTCCTCATCTGTCCATCCGCCTAACAAAGATTCTAGGACTATGGACAGGTACGGGAAGCGCATTTTTAGTTCAGCGGCTTTTTCTATGCGATCCCTGAACTATTTGACCCACTTTAGACGACTACAGAGGGATCTAATCAAAGAGTTGGGAGATACCCTCCAGGGTACTACAGATGCTGCTGTTTCAGAGAAAGTTACAGCACATCTCAATACCCTTACATCCATTGTAAACTCGTCCATGAGGCTGATATCATACGCAGCCGAAGGATCGAGTAGGGCAGCAGCTTCAGCGATTGCTCTTCGTAGACAATCCTGGATGCGCTTATGTTCATTTGCGGAAGCCTTTAAGTCTTCCTTTACTAACGCCCATTTGACGGTGCCACTCTCTTTGGCCCCAAAGTAAAGGAGACCCTTACCGGTGTGAACAGGAGGGAAAGACTCTATCTGCTGTCGGAGTCCGTTTTCCACCCCATCCAGACCGTACCCCAAAGGGCAACGGTGGAAAAATGTGGTTTTGAAAACCCCAAGGATCTTTCCCAGGCACACAGGGTGATGCCCCTCTAGAGGCAGAGGAGGGGCAGAGGTGGAAGACGCCCCGGCAGAGGGGTCCGCAAAACCAAGGTGACAGGGATACAACCCTGGAAAACCTTTCCAGCACTCCTGAGAGGAGGCCCGACTGTCCTGCTCTGGAGGCAGTCGGGGTCGCTTAGCTTTATACCCTCAGGCCTGGCAAAATCTTACATCAGACAACTGGGTAAAAAGCGTTGCTACCAGAGGCTACAGAATACCCTTCCTACTGCCCCCCATTCCAATGAGAAGACTCCCAGATGTGCCGCCCCATCTGCGAGATCCTGCAGCTATAGAAATTTCAAAGCTGCTAGAAAAAGAGTCATCCAACCAGTCCCAGCGGACCAAAGAGGATTCGGAACTTACTCAAGGTTCTTTTTAGTTCCAAAGAAGACAGGGGACTGGAGGCCGATTCTGGACCTAAGCAACCTCAATACCTTCGTCAAGAAAGAAAAGTTCGAAATGGTCACGCTTCAATCGATCCTTCCATTTTACAGAAGGGCGACTGGATGTGCTCAATAGATCTGAAGGACGCATACTACCACATCAAAATGGCCAGGGCGTCCAGGGATCACTTGCGCTTCCGGCTGGGAGCCAGCCACTTTCAGTTTCGAGCCCTGCCCTTTGGTCTGACCTCAGCCCCAGGGTTTTCACCAAATGCATGGCAGTGGTGGCGTCTCACCTGAGACGCCTGGGATTCCAGGTGTTTCCGTATCTGGACGACTGGCTCCTATCTGCCACCACCCAGCGTCAACTGATTCAGGCCAGGGATTACACACTACAGCTTTGTGTTCACCTCGGAATTTCCGTAAATTTCGAAAAATCTTCACTACAGCCATCACAGCATATCTTATTCATAGGAGCAGAATTGGATACGCATCATTTAATTCTAAGGCTTCCTCCAGAAAGGATAGCCTCACTACAAAGCTACATATCTCTTCTTCTGTCATCCAGAAAATCCCCAGCAAAACTGGTTCTGAAGGTTTTGGGTCTCATGGCAGCTTCCCTCATTGCGATACCATTGGGAAGACTGCACATGAGAGTTCTGCAATGGCTACTGTTTGCACAATGGTCGTTCCAACAACTACCTCTGACACACGAAATTCTGATCACGAACACATGCAAATCACACCTAGCCTGGTGGCTTCAGACTTGCAACCTTTCCAGCGGAAGACCATTTGTGCTACCCACGCCGACAGCTACGGTGACCACGGACGCTTCCCTGATAGGGTGGGGGGGCATCTTTCAGGGACAGACAGTCCAAGGCGAATGGACCGAGTTAGAATACAATCTGCACATCAATGTTCTAGAGTTGAGGGCAGTCTTTCTAGCGTTGCAACACTTTGCTCCCCTTCTTCCTCTAGGGACTATTGCAGTTCAGACGGACAACATGTCCGTAGTCTGGTACATAAACAAGCAAGGGGGAACCAAGTCTTATCAGCTATGCAGAGAGGCCATGAGAATCTGGCAATGGGCGGAGTCCACGGGTCGCTTTCTGATCGCAACGCATATCCCGGGGTCATCCAACGTCATAGCAGACAGGCTGAGCAGAGCAATCCTGTTGCCTCACGAGTGGTCCCTCAAACAGTCAGTTGCGAAGAGAATTTTTCGCAAGTGGGGCCAGCCTTCCTGCGATCTTTTTGCGTCTCCAATGAACGCCAAATGCAGGAGCTACTTTGCCCTATTACCCCCTCCAGGGGAAGTCCCCAGGACGCTGGTTCACGATTGGCCCCCGGGTCTCCTGTATGCTTTTCCTCCCTTTCCCCTGATTGCAAAGTTTCTGCAGAAAGCCAACAACCTGCAAAGGACGGTTATCCTCATTGCCCCATTCTGGCCTCGTCAAATTTGGTTCCCCTTTCTTCTGGCACATTGCATTCGGGGACCCTGGATGCTGGACCCGGAACCAGATCTACTGACCCACTCGTCAGGGGCTCCCCACCCCTCGCTCTTGTCACTCCACCTAGCAGCTTGGCTGCTCCGCTTCCCTACTTAGCCAGGTCTGATCCTCTCTCACCTGCAGTTCAGAATATACTAGTAGCTTCTCATAAAGCTTCCACTACAAAGACCTATACTAGTAAATGGAAGTGTTTTGTGTTCTGGGCAAATAAACAGCATTTGGACCCTGTTATAGTTCCTTTAAACAAGATCTTGGAGTTTTTAACAGAATTGTTCCACCAAGGAGCTTCTCCAGCCACTTTAAGGGTGCAATTGGCTGCCATTTCCAACTTTCATGTGGAAGAATGTGGGGCACCTGTTATGGCTCACAGACTTTGTAAGGCCTTTTTAAAAGGATCTTTCCATATTAGACCACCAGTTAGAACTCCTACATCTCCTTGGAATCTAAATCTCTTATTATCTAAGTTGATGTTACCTCCATTTGAGCCAGCCTCCTCTTGTTCATTGAAGTATTTGTCGTGGAAGACCCTCTTTTTGGTAGCCATTACATCCGCTAGGCGAGTGTCTGAGCTTCAGGCTCTTTCCATTAAACACCCTTATCTGATCTTTCATTCTGACAGAGTATCTCTTCGCACTAATCCATCCTTTCTCCCCAAAGTCTGCTCTATTAATAACATTAATCAATCCATTGAACTGCCCATCTTTTTCAAAAATCACTCCAATAAGTTGGAGTATATGTTACACAAGTTGGATGTTCATAGACAACTTAGATTTTACTTGGATAGAACAAAAGATCACAGGAAATCTGATCAACTTTTTGTTGCTTTCGCTGATAGCAGGAAAGGTGTAGCAGTTACTAAACGAACCCTTTCCAAATGGCTAACTGATTGCATTATATTCGTTTATGATTCTTCAGAACAAACTTTACCTGTCAAGCCCAAGGGACACTCTACAAGATCAGTTTCTACATCCCTGGCTCATGCAGCTCGCCTACCATTAGACACTATTTGTGCAGCTGCCACTTGGTCTAAACCACATACATTCATTTCTCATTACAAGGTAGACAAGGTTTCTAGGGACAGGGCAACATTTGGTTCCACTGTGCTCAAGAACGTTCTCCCGTGTGTTCCTCAGGAACATGGAGCTAGGGACGCTACCCAGGTGTAAGAACAAACGGCGAGATCGAACACTCTCACATTTAGAAGTTATGTCCTTACCATAACGTTCCATGTGGAGTGTTCATCTCGCCTTTGTTCTTACACTACCACCCTCCCACCCTCAGGAAGAACGTACAGTTTGGTGCCTGGTCTGGATTATTTGGCTTCTGCTTTTGCAGTGGTTGTATATATATGTATATCTTGTGTATATATATATGGATAAGTGCTTATACAGTTATGTTTGTTTTTTTGCATGATTATGCTCTCTTTCTGACTTCTGGTTTGCTTGCAAACTAGATCTGAGGTAAAGGCAGAGGGGGATTGTGGGAGTTAGGTTAGTCTCGAGCTTCTTCTCGATGCAGAGCTTGCAAGCGGCCGACATGGAGCCGAGGATCGGCTCCGAACCCAGGTGTAAGAACAAAGGCGAGATGAACACTCCACATGGAACGTTATGGTAAGGACATAACTTCTAATTTGCTGTTATGCTCAATTATTATCTTTCAAAATTGTGTCTATTTAGTTCATAATAGCAACTTCTCATATCTTTCCTAGGTGATTACTAGGCTAATGGCACAAGAGCCTTTATGAGCCTAGCCAGAAATACCCGGAATATGACATTATTATACCTTAATTCACCATATATCTGATAGGGTAATATCTGGCTAGTGCGTCTTTCAGTATTGGAGGTCTGAGTCATTTTACAGAGTCCCTCTTTGCATAAGGGACATAGGCAGTACTCATGGAGTGAATTTACGATCCCGCATCCATTTATCCAAATTTTTTTTGAACAGAGTGAGGAATGTTCTTTGTTTTACAAAGATAGAAAGTTTATTTCATAGGTGAGGTGGCCTTTGGGATATAAATCTGCCACTCCAGCAAGTTCTGTTAGTCATAAATTAGGTTCAGGTCCATGGAATGTGTAACCCTTGTATAATTTTTCTTGTGAATATGTAACCTTTTCTTCAGGCCTGGATCAGAGAATGTCTTGTAGGTCAGGCATAAATCACTTCTCGATAAACAGTATGAGATGGAGTAAAGGGATAAGGCCATTAGTGGATCTGTGTAAGACACGTGTCTCACTCTTTGTACTTTTTTATTGAGAAACCTCTGGGGGCACACCTGTTGGTGTAGGTACCTGCAGGTACATGCAGAAGGGAGCATTGTACACGATTATGGGCCTCATGAGGGCTAAGTATAGTGGCACTTTGACTTCCTTCGATCTTGATGACATGCCTGAATAAGAGCAGTACAGTAACAAACAGACAGCATTGCTTTAATAAGCTCAGGCTGAAAAACAGTGATAAAGTCAACCAAATCAATAAATGCAACACAGAATTTTGTTTGGAAAAGTTGGAGTTTTCTTTACCTATCACGGTTGGAGGAGTGGCACATTTTGGGGGAGGCAAACTCTTACGGTATTGGCACTCTGCACTCAAAAGTTCTTTTTTTGCCATTTGCTTGGTTGGATGTCCATTCTTATTGTCTTTGTAAGCAAAATCTTGATTCTTAATACACCAAAACCATCTTACTGCATTTTTGGCCATGAGATCACTAGTCACTTCAGAACTTTCTGTATTAGATAGGAAATTAGTGGGATATTTAACCTTGCCACCTACATCATGGAGAAACCTGAAGCATGCAACATTTCTTTGATGATTCTGTCTGTGAGTAGTTCCCTTTTCTAAGGACCAAGAGGACTTTGATTTTTTTTTTTTTAAGAAACCCTGTCCCTGTGAAAAAATAAGGTAAGGCCGACTCACAATAGTAGTACTGTTCTTGCAGAGAGAGAAAAAACATGTTCCTAATAAGAACATCGCATAGCCCTATTACCTGGTTCAAAAGGAGTAAATGTCAGTATTCTAGACACAAATTTAAAATCCCTAGGTGGCGTCACCTGATCTGATGTCTTTTCTTTCCAACTGAACCTGTGGTGTTGGGATCTGATTGAATTTGAGAGCAGCACTTCAGAATCTTCCACTTTGAAACTCTCCCATAAATGTAAGAGGAAGCACTTGGATTCCCCTGAAGGAATTCCTAACAGATGTTTCCAACCTTGATGATGGGGAGGGTTCCCCCAAATTCCCCCCAGGATGATGCCTCTTTTGGTGGTTTCCTGGAATTCATGAGACAGTGGAGGGGTAACCACTGAAACTCCATTGTAGAAGGTCTTTCTTGAAGTCTTTGGTGTGGTTCTGTCCATGCCTTTGGTGTTACCTCCTCCAGATGAGCGTGTCAACCTTGTGGGCATGTGATATAACCCATATGATGCAAATTTGACAAAGCTTTGGTACTGCCAAAAGGATAGGTCTTTTTGGAGCAAGGTGATGCCATTGTGGTTGTAGCAGCCTGAAAAAAAAATGAAATCTGTTTGGACAGAGGCCACATTCCTCCCCATAACAGAGAGTCTTGGGCACTGGATAATTTTGAGGAGTGAATGCATGCTTCAGTTACCTTTGCTTTATCTGTTCTCAATTATGTGGCTCATTTGAATAGGATTTAAAGAGACTTAATCTCTGAAGTGTCTAAGTTGCTGGCATCTCAACTTCCGGTAGTGTATTGTCTGACATTGGGACTTAGCTGGCAGCTATGCAGTCCATCCTGAGCATTTCCAAGCAGCTCATATCAAATGCAACAGATAGTACAGCATGCATAGCAAGCACTTGCATTACAATTCACCGTTCTGCCTGGATGCACCTCTGTAGTTTTGAGGTCTGCTTTAAGGCATTCATTCTTAATTCCCCTTTTATTGGGTCCCCCTTAATTGCCACCAAAGTTAAAGATACACTGATTAGAAGCAGGCAAGAGGGCAAGACATTGTCTGCCATGGTTGTGTGTTCCTCCACCCACCAGAGGACCTTCTCCAGAAAATGTGTGTGGGGGGGCTGTTGTTCTGCAAATTGGAAATGTTTTTCCAGAATGCTCCAGATGACCCCCCCCCCCCCCCTAGGCAGAGGAGGTAATGTTAATGGTTCTTGCTGTAGGGGCAGGGGTGGTCCACAGAATTAGAATTTAAGAGGTCCTTTTTCCTTGCAATCCCTTTCAGTACTTATGAAAATTTTCCCGGCTGCTGTTTTCTTGCAGCAGTTTGATGGTGCATGGCTGTTCACCCAATTCAGGGTACCTGGTCTTAATCAAAGACCCATCTTTACATCATTGTTTTTGAGAAGAGAGCAGTATTTTCAAAACTGTCTCCCTGAGAGTGTGATTGCTAGTCAGATTGATAACATGGCGGTGTTTTGGTAAATAAAATAAGTAGGAACCAAATATTTTCCCCTGTTTTGAGAGCTCCTGAAGGATTTCAGATTCGGGTGAGGATGGTCAGAAGGATGAGGTTTCAGATTTGTGAGGGTGTGGCAATGGGCATTGTCCTTCTAGCACTTTCTGATAGCAGTGCATATCCTGGGGTGATCCAATCTTCAAGCAGACAGAACTATTCCAGTCCACTCCTAGAATGTTGCTGTGCTTGCTAGTATTTCTTTCAGTTTCTTTATTCTTGGCTTTGGGATGAATGCATGCTTAAAAGTATTGTGGAACTAATCCCTTTGAACTGACCGTCAATACTTGCATACCTATCTTCCGTATCCTCTGTTTTCTTTCCTATTTTTAATGGTCATGACATTTTAATTAACAATGCTACCCACCTTTGCCTCCTATTTCCCCAGGACACGCTCATCACGTACTGTAGCTATCTCCTTTTTTTTTTCTTACGTTACTCAATGGTTAAGTACATTTCCTGGATTGCTAACACCTGAGATGTACATCTTCTCAGATACCCCATGAGTCTGTCCCTTTTCTTTTGATTGACTAGGCTGTTCACATTCTACAAGTCAATTTTTATTTTTATTCCACCCGTATTTATTTTTGATGCAAGTCTCTCTTTTGCCTTTCCTCTCCCACTTTGTCCTCTGCTGTTAAATAGCATACTAAGCCTCTTAATTCTCATAGCTCCTCTCGCCTTCTCTTGCCATTTTTTATTGTTTCCCCTTTTTCAGCTTTTTCCATTTTTACATAACTCCCTCCCCCTTTAGAGTTGGCTTGTCTCTGAATTGTGCAGCTTCCCTGCCTGCTGAAAGTTCTGTTATTACTGTATCAGTGCAAATGTTGCATTACAAACCTCACCTGTCTCACTGAGTCCATGTGTGTGTTTAACTGAGCCATTCATTATGCCTGCAGCATTTCTTTCCAGGCTTTTTACTTCATTCTTAATCTGTAGGGTGTTTGTTTATTGTAATGCTCTTCTCCCCACTTGTACTTATTTTTCTAGTTCAATTACTTTGCATTTTGTTTTGTGCCTGCTGTCAATCCTATCCTGTAGATTCCTGTCCTACTGGGAACAAATTTCCTCTTCTGTACTACTCGGTCCTTTTCTTTTCTCTCCTGATGTGTTTCCATCCCTTCCTATAGTTTCTTCTCATATGTTGTGGTTCTCTTCTCAATTTCATCATGTTGTTTCTTCCTGTCTTCTCCTGTTCCATTCAAGTGCATTTAACAATTTTATTCTATCTTTTATGGTGTTCCGTTATTTCATCCTTAGCACTTTTCTGCTTTTTTCGCCCCCTCTTCTTTTCATATGTTTGCCTGTTATCTAAATCTCTTAGCCCATTAACATTGTTACTAACTGATTAACCCAAGTACTGTATCCTTTTTTTTGATACATCACTGCTTTTGCCCCATACTTCACTAGAATTCTACTCACAGAGGTGGCTTTCTCTTGCTCTGTTTTATTTTGTCACCAATATTTGTTTCACCCAAATTTACCTTACTTTTGCATGAATTTAGGTGCATATCTTTTCATACCAACCAGCATATCCATCCAGATTGCTGCACTGTGCTTTCTATTTCTTCTTTGTCCCTCATTGTGGATTCTGTCTGCCTATCCTATTTTGGACTTCCCTTTCTGACCTTATCACCTTCCCTGCATTGGTGTCTTTCATTTACCAGTTTTTTTTTTCTCCACTTGAACTTAATTAGGATGTCTTAGCCCTCAGCTGTAAACACTTTCATTGTACTTCTTTTAGTACATGTTGCACTTTGCTATTCATGACCTGTGATACCTACTGAAAACTGTCCCCTTCATTGACAGCCCCTCCCCCACCATTATCTGTTATAATACTAGGAATGAGAAAAGAAGGTTACCCAAGAGATATGCTCTCTGAGCTTATGCCTTCCAGCCATTCCATTTGTTATGTGTTGTGTAAATATAAAATGCCTGATTGTGTAGATGTGAGCCGAGCCCACTTCAGTTCTGATAAACATATTGCGCTATCCTTTTACACTGCTTTGCTTTTACATTTCTCCTGCTTCTGGCATATGATTCCACACTCCCCCATCAAACTTCACTTATTCTTTATACTCAGTTACTTTGTCTTATCACTCCATTTTCTCTTTTTGTAAATTATTTTTATCTCCTTCCTTCTGGCTTCCTGCACCATCACTGCTCTTTATCTCAGCCTTGGTTGCTTTTCAAAGAGAAGGTTAGACATGAGTTTCTTTCTCCCTGCTGTGTCTGCTTCTTGCAAGTCACCTCCTTGCCCATTTCTTCTCTGCTACATTTTCTCCCCTAGACATCTATCTCTGTGATTAACAGGTTTTGCCAGCTATAATTGCACTTCATTGAGGCCTATAAATAACTTTGTGACTTCTTGCAAGTAAAATCTCATTACAGGTGGATGTATCATAACTTGGTTAAATGCACTTTCTTTCTCCTTGTTTCATAGAAGTCTTGAACTGTACAAATTCTGGACACTTCTATAAACAGTTTATTTTTGGGATTCCAGGGTTTTTAGGAGTATATTTTTCTTTTAAGTTAATGTGTGTGAAATCTGATGATGATCAGTGTTGGCCACACATCCAAGCCTCTGCCTCTCCGTGCCATTCTTTGTGTTCTCTGTGTTGATCTCCTCTGGATCAATCCCAGTTCACTTTTCTGCCACTAGTTTTTCCATTTCTTTCTTGCAGTCATCTTTCGAATATTTCTCTGGAACACAGGCAAATTTAATATCCTTTTGGTGAGCTCTATCCTGCATGTCATTGAACTTGTATTCCACTAATTTCACCACCTCAGCTTCTAAACATACTTGTAGATCTTCAGTTTAATTGATTATCACCAGGATGATGCCAGACTTCTCATTTAGACTTTGTTGAATTTCTTGCAGCTTCTTATTTCTTCCTAGGTTTTTTTACCTTTTTTATTTCCTGCCATATGGGGTAGTACAGAGATTGTAGTCACTTGCTCATGTCATCATGGCAGTAAAGTTAATTTAATTGTTTTTGCCCCTTTCTTGCTGTTGTACCTTTTTCTTTCTTTCTTGTATTTATTTGCCCCAGATACCTTCCTCAAGCTTTAACAGTTTGTTCATCTTTTATTCTTTTTTCCTTAATGGACTCATGGAGCATTAGTGAAATGCTGCTCATCCAGGTGTTGCTATGCAAGCGGTCCCCCAACCTTTGTTTTTCAGCTCACAGCATGGATAAGAGACTTCTAATAACTTTTATTCATCTTTTGTCTGAGGAAGTGCAGTAGGTATTAAGGGAGACTGAAAGACCTGCAACTAGAAAATCATACAAGGGAGACTAAGAAAGCTGTAGCTAGAAAATCATATTTAGCTGTGTGGAAAAGATTTTCTAGTTGGTGCCACAGCAAGAAAAAATCATCCTTTTAAGGTTCAAGTACCACTGGTACTTCAATATTTGTATGAGTTACAGTCCTGTGGTGTTTCTTACTCTTCTAAGAGTTATCTTTTGGCCATTTTATAGGCTCATTGGAGGATACTAGGCTGTCGTCCTCGTGGCATATTTTAAGCCTAGCCATGTTACACATTTGTCACCTAGCTTTGTTGACCAGTAGGTGTTTAACTATTCTTGCTATCATTTTGTTTAAATAATTTTCATTTATAAATGATTAATTTTTAGGGTCATACCTTCAATGTATTTATTTATTGACATTTGATTACTGGGAAAGTGCAACTGTGTAGGTGCCCATTTCAGTGGAGGCCTGGGGAGAAAAGCTCCAAAGTATTACAAAAACATTTTAAGAACACCATTTTTACAATCTTTAAAAATAATACAAAAACATCTACAGTTTAGATAATGTTACTAAATAAGACATAATGTGAAAACATTGGTTCATAGGTAGGTACTAGGCTATTGGCCCTAGGGCCTATATAAGCCTATCCAAAAAGGTACCCTGAATTTTGCCACCCAAGAAAATTATTTTCCTGTGCCCTTGTCGAGCAGAGCCACAGAAGTGATCCCCAGGGTGAATTTCCTTTCTCCCTTCCAATCAGCAAGATTTTTCTTGAAGAGTGCTAATGAGGAGCTTTGTTTGATATAGATAGGTAGTTTGTTCCAGAGTATGGGAAGTCTCTAGGTCAGGAATTTATCCCTCCAGCATGTTGTTTATTGTGGTGACAAGGTTTAAGTCCCTAGAGCATATAGCTCGGAGGGATTGGGATTTCTTTAAATGGAGTATGTCCAACAGCTCTGGGTTTGAAATAGCTTTGTATGTTAGGTAGAGATTGCCTCTGAGTAGGCGATATGCGAGGGAGCAAAGCTTGAGTTTTTTGAGACTGTCTGCGTAGGGCATCTGTTTGAGGCCGGTAATCCTCTTTGTGAGGTATTTCTGTGGCCTTTCCAGTTGTTGCAGATGTCTTGTGAGGTACATACCAAAAAGGGCGCTGTATTCTATAATGGGTCTAATAAGTGACCAGTAGAGGGGAACAATTACCTCTTTTTTTCTTGGATGAGAAACCTTTTGTGATGAGGTGTGCCATGCAGAAGGATTTCCTGACTACTGTGGCAATGTGATTATCAAAGGAGAGACTACTGTCCATCTGTTTACCCAAGGTCACTTATCACACTTTCGGTATTAAGTAGACTACCATCTATGTGCTAGTTCACGGGTACAGAGTTTTTACCAAAAGGGATGACAGTGCACTTTTTGGCATTGAGATTGAGGCTATGGCTTTGACACCAGGCATCTGTCTCAGTAAGGCCCTTTTGTAGGATGTCCACATTGTTAGGAGTTTTGATTATGGCTTGTAGTTTGCAGTCATCTGTGAACTTCATTAGCCAAAGACCTTCTGTGTTAGCCTGTACTTCAGAGAAGTAGATACCAAACAGGAGAGGATCCAGGACTGAACCCTGTGGTACTCCACTTGTCACTGGTCTGAAGTCAGATTTGGAGACTGCTACTTTCACAGTGTGGGTTCTGTCAGTGAGCCAGTTGGCAACCCATCTTGTGACATAGGGATTTATACCTAGTTTAGTGATTTTATCTATAATTTCAGAGTGGGGGATGGTGTCAAAAGCCTTGTCGAGATATAGATATGCTGTGTGAACCACCTTACCCTCATCTACGGCTTTGGTGACCGCTTCATAGAAGTCGATCAGGTTTAGGAGACATGATCTGCCTTTTACAAATCTGAACTGGGTGGGGTCCAGAGTTTGGAAATTACCAATGTCATTGTTTATAAGTTCCATGATACGTTCCATAGCCTTGCAGACCAGGCTCGTCAGGCTAATGGGGTGGTATTTTCCTGGGGTCCATGGCGGCTCCCCCTTTGTGGAGTGGGATAGCTGTCACTGTGCGCCATTCATTGTGTCACAAAGCCTGAGGTAAGGCTATGATTGAACATGGTACTTAGGTGGGGTGCTAGTTCGTTCTGTAGTTCATGTAGAATGCAGCCTTGGATGTTGTCAGGTCCCATGGATGCTGTGTTCTTGGCTTTGGAGAGTGTGGTTTTTACCTGTGCAGCCGTGATTACAGGAACTTTGCATTCTTCTGGTATAGAGACGGGCCTTTTAGAGGGTGAGGGAGGAGTTAGCACTGAACCTATTTGCCAAGATGTTGGCAGTATCAGTTTTTTCTGTATATTTAGTGCCATTGTGCTGCAACTCGGAGCAGATGTAGAGTTTTTTTTATGGCAGGGGACACCAGATTGGTTTCCTTTTTTTTTTTTTTGGAGTATAGCATCTTGGTTCTGTCATGTAAGTGCTTATAAAGTGCATTTGTGTAGGATTCAGCACTCATACCTCTGTTGTCCATCTGCATGGGTGTCGTGAAGTTTGCCATTTCTGTCTTAAAAAGCATGAAGTTGGCTTTGGAGAAATTTTTTACAGTGGTTTCCCTAGTGGGGGGTTGGGGCGGGATGTGGATGTCTAAGGTGAATAACTTGTGGTCGGATCTGACCAACGAGGAATTGACCTCTGGTAATGACCAGGTCTAGGATATTGCTGCCCCTGGTGGGGGTGTGGATAAGTTGATCCAAGGCGTTGGAATTTATGAATTCCAGAAAACGTTGAGCAAAAGAGTTGGTACTTGAGTAGTTTTCCCAGTTAATGGTGAGGTAGTTGAAATTGCCCATTATTAGGGTGTTAGGTTGTACCCTAATATTTTCCAGTGTATCAAGAAATGAGGAGTGGGAATCCTGGGGCATGGTGGGGGATCTGTAGCAAGCTACAGTTTGGATTGCGGCCTTGCTCAGAGTTAGTTGCACTTGGATAATCTCAGATGCATTATGCTGAGCAGCTAGCCTGGAGGTTTGGATATCCTTAATGAATATGGACACGCCTCTGCCTTTAGTGTTTTGGTCCAGGTTAGGTGGCCGAAAGGTGTGGTATGAATTATAGCCTGGTAATGCAGGGTTGATCTCTGGAGCCTTGAACCAGGTCTCTGTCACTGCACAGATGTCTATGTTCTCCATTTTAAGGGGTGCCTCGAGTGAGTGCATTTTGAGGTTTAGACTTCTAACACTGAGTAGCATTACCCTCAGATTTTCCTTGCTGGAACCTGTTACAGTGGTGAATTTGTCATTTGAACCTTCCCTAAAAAAAACACACTATAGGGGTGGCAAGAGCATTAGCAAGTATCCGGAATTCCAAGGGCGACCGGTGCAGGCCATCTCTGGCAAAGCATCGTGGTCTGTCGATCATGTCATCCCAGGTGGACAGATACTGGATCCCCTTGGAATGACACCAGAAGCTTAGCCAATTGTTGAAGTCAATCATTTTGTCCTGGTACTGTGGTATCATTCTGGGTGATGGCAGGATGCTACTCAGGGCTAGGGTCATGCCTGCCTGGGCTACAAGATCAGACAGCTCCTCCATGTCTCTTTTCATGTAGTCCAGGGAGGTACGTCTTAGGTCATTCGCACCAACATGGACAATGACAGTGTTATATTTGTACTTGTTGTGGAGTGACCTTAGTGCATGCGTTATGTGGTGGATCCTGGCACCTGACAGGCAGCTGACAGTAACTTTCTCCACATCAGTGTGCTTGACTATAGAGTCACCTATGAATAGATTGTTTGGTACGCTGTTATGCTTTATGGGCTGTGGTTGAGTGGCACACTGAGTTTGTGGGTTGTGTTGGGGGGGTGGAGGTTGCTTGCATTTCTGCTTTGGAGGTCCCTATTGCTTGGGCAGATTTTTGAGAGCGTCCGCGAATGTAGATGTGTGATTTGTGTTTCTATGTGTGTATTTTGGTGGTGTAGGTTTTGAGGGACTATGTGATGAGTGTGGTGTGGTGCAAGTGTTTACCTTCTCCTCTTGACTGTCTACTCCAGTCTTGGGTGAAGAGAGCTTTGCTTCCAGTTTGCTATATAAGTGCATCTCTCACAGGTTGTAGTGTTGGGTGGTAGGAGGAGAGGGTTGTCTGTGTATATGAGGCAATTGCTGCATTGCCCCAAGATGCCCAGATTTATCAGGTAGACAGGAGAAAACACCGGGAGCTGACCCTTAGATATGCCTGGATAGGTGCTTGTTTATTAAGTACTAAAAGCTGTTTTCCTCTAGACAAGTGAGGAAAGTTGAGTGCTGTAGTAGTTTGTAGCTTATTTAGTGCCTACAATGAGTTCTGAACAATTGCTGAGCTCAAAGAAACAGATTTGATTGCTAAAACTAAAAAAACTGGCTAGTTCTAAGGGAAAATTCGAAGAACACACTTTATGGCGCCAGCAATAGTTT
The DNA here is from genome assembly GCF_019279795.1 of Protopterus annectens. NCBI lineage: Eukaryota > Metazoa > Chordata > Ceratodontiformes > Protopteridae > Protopterus > Protopterus annectens. The sequence continues at coordinate 250,165,234 of NC_056728.1, read as the reverse complement.
AACCCTAGCTAAGCGGCAATGCATAAACTTTTAAGAGTAGGTACATCTTATATGACAGTGATTTAATATTTAGGGAAATCTTAACCTGTTTATAGGCAAATTAAAGGTATGTTAGTGTAATACAAACAGGAATTGCAATATGAAGTGACAAGAAAAACATGGTTATGGCATATTTAGATAGAGAGTTGGGGAAGATAAAAAAATTTGAAGTAAGGGAGTGAAGAAGGGAGAGCAAGGAGGTGTTGGGTAAGAATAGGTACTTGCTCATATTTGGGGATATAGTTTATCCCGGGGTTGAACAAGAACAACGACAGATTTTGGCTAGTAAGTCTTTCAGAATGGTTTTAAAGGACTGGAGGTAGGGTTTTGAACTGATGGATATAGATAAGGAGTTCCAGGCCTTAGCAACATGCTATGAGTACAGACAGTGCCCAGCAGATTTCATAGGTCTGTGGACAAAGAGAAGTTTTTGGTCATTGGATTGTAATGGCCGATTGGGAACATAGTTGTGTTAAATTGTATTTAGTGCTGAACAAGCAGATAGATGCTGGATGATTTTATAGGTGGTAAGAAGTTGTGGGTATGTTAGTTAATGGGGTAGTTCTAACTAATTTAGGCTTATTAGTGCTATACATTGGTGGGTTCTGAAAGGAGTATTTACTGCAAATTTTGCCACTTTAATTATAGTATTGCTCAAGTTTTGATTTTTGTGATGCCTGGAGGCTGGTAAGGATGGGAGTGCCATAAATCAGCGAGAGGAGGGGCTAAGTAGTGGCAAGTGTAGTTTTATTTGCGTTGTGAGAAAGGTTTTGACTCTGTAAAGCATTACTAGTTTTAGGTGATTTTTTTTAATGCAGATGTTCTTCATTCCACATTGCTGCAGTCCTAACCATTGGGTAGTCCGCTGTCCAGTCGGCCCGAATACCAAAGTATATGGCTGACGTCGGTCAAGGCGCATTAGACTGATGTCAGGACGTCAGGGTACTAATGCGCATGACCGACGTCATATCCCCAGTCTTTTTTGCCGCATGGTCCGATGCAGAAGCAGTTTTGCGAGTGCAGGTTGGCGTTCTGAAAAATTTCCGAATTCGGAGTTTCAGACCGAATCAAAGTTGGCTAAGTACCCCGTTGGGGAACATTTTGTTTTTTTCTTGCCTCAGTATTTAACCGGATGTCAGAAAAAGTGAATAACTGTATTTCTTGTGGGAAGCAGATACCTCATAGGGATTACCATACTTTGTGTATACCTTGTTTAGGGCCTGAGCACGACGTTGTTGGTTGCCGCTCTTGTGCTAGATTTAACAAACGCACTATTAAGAGAAGGTTAGACTGTGCCAGGTTAGTGTTTGGGAAGCGTTGTAATTATAAAATGCCGTCGGATGCTCCGACGCCCGCTTCGTCCAAAAAGCGCAAGGACAAAACTGCAAAGCCTAGGGTTGATGAACCGGCAGTCCCGGACGTCGGTTCTTTAGAAGGCTCAGTGGAGCCAGAGGTTTTGCCAGGAGTTTCTTTGGAGTCTCAGGCAGAGACTTTACTGTTACAGGATGTGCCTTCTCAGGAGGTAGGCCAGGCTGAGGGGGCTTCTCAGGTAACTGTTCTTCCCTCTCTTCCCAAGGTAGTTAGAGCCTCTCCTTCTGTTTCCAAAACTTCTTTGAGAGGTAGGCCAAGTTTAGCTTCAGTGGGGCTTCTCCTAGCACTTCAGGTTCTGTGCCTAAGAAACATATGCTTAAAATGGCAGAAGATTTAATTACTATGATTAGAGGCTCCATGCCCCCTCCTGATAAGAGGCCTAGGGTGGAACCTGAGTTTGAGAGTTTTGAACAGTGTTCAGAGGCTTCTGAGTCTTCTGCGGAAGACTTGCAGGAGTATCCTCCTTATTCTGATTCTGATGTGGATGATTCCACTCCTACAGCTTCTCCTCCTGAGGATTTCTCATTTTCAGAGACTCTGCATTCCATGAGGGAGCACTTTAAATGGGAAGGCCAAGATTACTCTGATTCCAGGAAAAGGCTTAGGGAATTCTTATTTTACCCCAGCATAGGCCCTTAGCTATACCTCCTGTGTTGAATGTGGTGGAAGATGTTTTTGCAGAGGCTTCCCTGAATCCTGATTCTTTGCCTCCTGCCCCTGTTAAACCTGATAGGTACTATAGGGTGCCTGAAGCTCATAAGTATCTGTTTAAGAGTCCTAGGGCAGACCCGGAAACTGTTTCTCAGGGGCCTAAAGGTGTTAAGGCCTCTGTTGTTAAAAATCCTGTTCCCACTGATAAAGAGGCAAGGGCTTTGGATAGGTGGGGAAAGAAAGTGTATACTTCTTCCACTTTAGCCATGAGAGCGTTGAATTGTCAGTTTCACATGCTAAAATATCAAAATTATCTCCTTTCACAATTGAAATCTAAGGTGGATGCTTTGGCGGAAGGTATAGAGTGTAAAGAGTTGCTGGATTTAGTTCATGTGTCTGAACAAGTGGGTAAGCATTCGTTGCAATGTGGTTTTGATGCTGTGCAGGCCTCCTCGAGGGTGGCTGCCACTAGTTCTGTTCTTCGCAGGCATGCCTGGTTGAGGGATCAGAATTTAGCGGAGCATGTTAAGACTAGGATTTTGGATGCTCCTTTACAGTCTGATGTGTTATTTGGTTCGCCTGTGGAAGCAGTTTTAAAGAAAATGGAGGACAAAGCTAAGTCTATGCAAACTGTTAAAGATTTTTTGCAGGTGCAGCCACCGAAGTTTAGTAGAAATTGGCCTACTAAGGGATGGACATATCCTGCTTATGATTCCCAGTCTAGGGGTAGGTCTAGACGTGGTAGGGGCAGAGCTCAAGGTTCTTTTAGGCCTAGAACAGGGGGTTCACCTGCTCAGACTTCTGGTGAGGGCAGGGGTCAGTCCTTTCGTAAGCAGACCCAATGACCTGCCTTTTCAGCTGCCAGTAGATTCTCGTCTGGCAGCTCCTTTGGGAGGAAGACTGTCTCTTTTCAAAGAAAATTGGGATTTAATCACTCAAGACAGATGGGTGTTGGATATCATTCACCACGGTTACAGGTTTTATTTCCATACATTGCCCCCTTTCAAAGGCATGCCAGACGTTCCTCCTCCACAAAGGACAGAGGCTCACAAGCAAATTTCTCTGTTACTCCAAATAGGGGCCATTCAGCCAGTCCCTGTACCAGAAAGGGGCCTAGGATTTTATTCTCGCCTGTTCCTAGTACCAAAGAAGGGGAACACGTGGAGACCAATTTTGGATTTATCTATCCTCAACACTTATCTGGACATTCCCAAGTTCAAAATGTTGACGTTACAACACCTTTTACCTCTGCTGGGCAAAGATCACTGGATGGTAACTTTAGATCTCAAGGAAGCTTACCTTCATGTGCCTATACGACTAAGTTGCAGAAAGTATCTGCGTTTTCGAGCTGGAAATTCTCATTATCAGTTCTCTGCATTGCCCTTTGGCTTATCTACTGCGCCCAGAGTATTCACAAAGGTTCTGGCTCCAGTGATAGCTTACTTCAGGCTAAAAGGAATTCAAATCTATCCTTATTTGGACGACTGCCTGATTCTGGCTCAAGAAAAGGAAGACCTTCTACAGCATTTGGAATATGTCATAGCAGTGCTAAGATGCCTAGGGTATTCTGTGAACGAAATAAAGTCCAGTCTAGTACCCTCTCAAGACATGTGCTTTCTGGGTGTGAGACTGAATACAGCAGCCCAGATGGCCTTTTTAACCCCGGACAAACAAAAGAATCTTTCCAGTTACTTCCATCAATTATCTCTTCAGTCCGGGCTGACTGCAAGGACAGTCCTTCAAGCCTTAGGGTTCATGGCATCTTGTATTCTGGTGCTTCCCAATGCCAAACTGCATATGAGGAAGCTGCAATGGTATCTCAAAATGTATGGACACAGCACTGCCAGGATTTGGACACTGTCATTCAAATAATACCTTGCATTCAAAAGAATTTTTGTGGTGGGCTCAGGAATGTCACCTAAACAAGGGACTCTCTGTGACCCGGCCAGAGGCGAGTCAGATTTTAACGACAGATGCCTCGGACATTGCTTGGGGAGCTCATCTAAATGGAAAGTGGATACAAGACAAGTGGCCTGCCAGACTTCAGCATCTACATATCAACATGAAGGAGATGTTAGCAGTCCAGTTTGCATTGATGGCTTTCAAGGAGTTACTTCTTCCAGGGCAGGTGTTGATTCTAACAGACAACACAACTGTCATGTGGTACATCAACAAACAAGGGGGAACACATTCTTATCCTCTATGCAGGCAAGCAATGATTTTATGGGAAACTGCGCTCAGCTTGCAACTAACTCTACAGGCAAGGTTTCTGCCGGGAGCACAGAACTCCTTAGCAGATGTGTTAAGCAGACAAATCATGGATCCCCACGAGTGGAAACTGGATCTTCATGTATTTCAGAAATTGACAGTGTCATGGGGAACTCCAGACATAGATCTGTTCGCTTCTCCACTAAACCACCAGCTGCCAAAGTTTTGCACAAAGAGGTTTCATCTCACAGCTTGGAAAGTGGATGCTCTTTCTTTCAGTTGGAAAAATCTTCATGTGTATGCGTTTCCACCTCTGCCTCTTCTTCCAAAGGTGCTTCTAAAGGTCAGACAAGACACGCCAAGGATGATTTTAATAGCTCCAGATTGGCCTCGGCAGCACTGGTACCCATTACTGAGGAGTCTGGTAAAGAAGCCTCCATGGCCTTTACCCTTGATTCCACATCTGTTGTCTCAGAAGGACGGTCGTCTGCTCAATGTCAAGCTTCACTCTCTTCATCTAACAGCCTGGCATATTCTGTTTTGAAAGACAGCAGGTCTCAACTTCCTCAACAAGTTTTAAATGTGATTATGGAAGCCAGAAGACCTAGTACAAGGAAGGTGTACGCAGAAAAATGGAAGAGATTTTTATTTTGGAGTGCAGCAAAGAATTTAGAGATTTCTGAGCCTAATTTGAGTGTGGCTCTTCAATATCTTACTGAGTTATTGGACAAAGGTTTGTCCTTCTCTTCCATTAAGATTCATGCTGCAGCAATTTCAGCTCACTATGATTGTGACCCACCATTGTTTTCGCATCCTTTGTTCAAGCAGTTTCTTAGCGGGCAAAGAATATAAGACCCCCATGTAGAGCTCCTACTCCTGCTTGGGATCTCAATTTTGTGTTGGAAAAACTTACTCTACAACCTTTTGAGCCTGCGGCTACTGCTGAATTGAAATACTTGTCATGGAAGACTGCTTTTTTGTTGGCTATTACTTCTGCAAGAAGGGTTTCTGAGTTGCAGGCCCTTATGGCAGTAGAGCCCTTTTTGATTTTCCATAAGGATAGGGTATCATTACGTACTAATCCTTCCTTTATGCCTAAGGTGGTTTCTAGTGTGGCTTTAAACCAGGCTATTCATTTGCCTACTTTCTATGCAGATCCCCAAAATAAGGGGGAAAAGATTTTGCACACTTTAGATGTACATAGGCAGTTGCGTTATTATTTAAGCAGGACTAAGGATTTCAGGCAGTCTCAGCAATTGTTTGTTTCTTTTGCTTTGAGTTCTCAGGGCAAGCCTGTGTCTAAGCAAACTATTTCTAAGTGGATTGGGTTTTGCATTTCATTTTGTTATTCCCATCATGGCAAGGAGATTCCAGCTGGGATTAGGCCTCATTCCACTAGGGCTACTGCCACTTCAACAGCATTTCTAAGGGGGGTGGCAACTAAGGATATTTTGGAGGCAGCTACTTGGAGTTCAGTGCATACTTTCTCTAAGCATTACCACCTTCCTCTCTACTCTAAATCTAGGGCTGGTTTTGCCACAGCTATTTTGCAAGGCATGTTGACAGCTCCTGCTTCCTTATGATTTGCCAGCCTCCCTTACCTCTGCTTTGGGATTCTACCCAATGGTTAGGACTGCAGCAATGTGGAATGAAGAACATAGTACAGTTTTGTACCTACCATAAATGTAGATGTTCGAGGATCCACATTGCTGCAGTCCAATTTACCTCCCTCCTTCCCTCTGTGTTTAGGGGTGTTGGTGTGGGTTAGGATATACTCTTGTACATTTGTATATATTGTATATATGTTTGGTGCAGGGTCTTTTGGTTTTGGTTTGGGCCTTGTCTTTTTAGGGTCTTCTGACATCTGGGGCAAGAAAAGACTGAGGATATGACGTCGGTCATGCGCATTAGTACCCTGACGTCCTGACATCAGTCTAATGCGCCTTGACCGACGTCAGCCATATACTTTGGTATTCGGGCCGACTGGACAGCGGACTACCCAATGGTTAGGACTGCAGCAATGTGGATCCTCGAACATCTACATTTATGGTAGGTACAAAACTGTACTTTATTGATATGCAAGTCAGATTTAAGATTATCATCCACTATCATCCCTAATAATTTGCTGTGAGAGGTGTCTTCATTGGTTTTGTTGTTGAGACTTTTTTTTGGGGGGGGGGGGGGTATTGAATATGAGTTGTTACAAAGACATGTTTCAGTGTCTGTTAAAGCTTCTTGAGAAACTTTTTTGGGAATGTGCTTGGTTGTCAGATGTGCCCATGAGCCTGACATGAAGGTGTAGTCATCTGTGTATTGTATTGTATTACGGAGGCCTGTTGTGTGGATGTGTGAGGGTGTTGGTGAGAATGCTAAAGAGGAGGGAACCAAGGATAGAGCCTTGTGGTTCACTGGTGGTGACTGTGTGAGCTATGGAGAGAGGGTGAAGTTCCGTGAAGTTCCATTTTACTTACTGATACCTATTGGACAGATAGCTTGAACCATAGAAGGATGGGTTGAGATAGACCTTGTGAGGGCATTTGAAGTAGAAGTTTGCTGTGAAAAACGGTGTGTCAGGCTTTAGACAAGTCTAGAAATAAGGAGCAGACTAGTTTGCAGTAATCTTTAGCTTTATTGACAGAATCTATAATGGTTCGAAGTGCAGTGTTAATGCTGTGGGAGGGATGGAAGTCATGATGTATGGTGGATATGAGCTCTTCCTGCAGGAGATAGTTTAGCAGTTGTTTTTGAATACATTTTTCAAGTATTTTGGAAAGAGGGATATAAGATTGCTATAGGTCTAAAATTAGTAATGTCAGTTGAATTTCTTCCTTTACACAGAGGGATAATGTGTGACTTTTTTCCAGAGAGAGAGAGAGAAAGAATGTGTGTTTCCTGGATTGGCCTATTTATAAGGATTGAGAAAGGATAAACAATGCTATCGGCTGCTCTTTTAAGTTATTCATATGGAAGGTCATCAGCTGAAGTAGAGCATGGTGTAAGTTTGAGTAATTTTATATAGGATGTAAGCATAAGTTTGAAAGTGAACTTGGATGTATTGTTATGTAGCTGATGAGCAAGGTTTGGATTAGATGTTGGGGAATCCTTTGGTAGGAATGGTGTACTGTCTCGAGTTCAGTTCTATTGCTGTTCCAAGTGGTGAGTTATTGGGAGAGGGGTTAGGGTTGTATTTTTGGCCAGGATGGAAGATTTCTTTAAAGGATGACCAGATTTTTTAGGGTTTTGTTTACTATTGTTCGGAAAGTTGTTATAGCATTTTATCTTCATTTATTTTCTTTTTTTGTACAGTTCTCGAGTATTTTGATATTTTGAAGAAATTGTGGTATTTTATATTTTTTGCTATTCTTTCTACACTTTTTCTCTATCCTAAATTAGCATTCTCTTTTTGGCTAGCCAAATTGCATTATTTATTTTTAGTCTCATCCTTGTAGGGTTTGAAGGCTATGTAGGATATTTAGGAAAGTTTATTGAATTCATTTACTGCATCATCTAAGGGGAGGAGTTTCAGGATGTTCCGATTAATAACTGATAGGGTGGTAATTAATAATTCTGGGTTAAACTTGCACAGGTTGTATTTTGTTTTATAAACATACTTTAAGAGGATGTGTGTGATGTCTGGTTGTATAGACTGAGAGATGGTCGATGAGAGAGAGTCTGACATTGCACCTGTGGTGATGAATTTGCTAGTGTCTCATATTAGGATCCAGTGTAATAAGGAATTTGATGTATTTCTTTAATGTGTAAGACTATTTATTTGTTGTATGAAACCATGGGGAGGGGGTTAGAGGTTATGCCCAACTAACTTATACCGACATCACCTAATATTTTTTTCATTTGGAATTGTTATGAATAGGCAGTGTGGGATATCTTCCAGTGGAGCTGTATTGTCGTGAGGAAGGATGTAAAGGACAGTAATACTTATTAGGAGACATTACAGTAACATAGAGTGTTTAAGCACTGCTTTTGTCCATTATGAGGATAGTGGTCAGCCGTGGGGTAAATTTCCTGTATTCCATCCATCGGTCTAAATTATGCTGGAATAGAGACATTGATTGAGCTTTGTTTTACGTGCATGGCGAGTCTTTTCCATAGTAGTGGTATTGTCTTGAGATGTGTACTTGTCTCTCCAAACCATTCTGTTTGTGTTACAGAAGTAGTTCAGGTCTCTGAACCAAGTGTGCCTACTACCATTAGACTTGTTGATTTTCAGTGGATTCATACAGTGGAAACATGAGTAATTAAAAAAAGAGAGAGAATTAAATTATTTTAATTATTTCAATTCTGCTTACATATTTCAGTTGCACTGTGTGACTTATGTGGTAATTCTTTGTACCTTTCTGCTCTTTTCAGTCTGTTTGCATTTTTTAATTTGTTTTGGGACCTTAGTCTTGTTTATCAGCAGTTGTAGTAAGATTGTTTTTCTTTGTTATTCTGCACTTCTGTTCCCACAAGTAGAGTTGCTTGTAAAAGCTATCCATTTGTATTTTAAAATCTGCTGGCCCATAGTCTTGTAGTTTAGATCGCAGTGGTGGCAGAGCTGTGTAATCCTGCAAGATTTTGAGCAGTAGTCATTTTATTTATGTTTTTTTCTATAAACAGTGTTACTGGTAAATTTCTGCACAGTCTGGTGCCTTAAACTGCAGCAGAAGATCAGCAGAGAATTGTATCTACTCCAGTGCTTTTGTATTCTGCTTATCTTTTATAGCTAGCCTGGTTGGTTTTCCCCAACTCTCTCACCCTTATTGCTGATGCTGTTTTGTAATAAGGCTGTGTGTATGGCCTGCACCCCTTATGATATGATTTCCAAGGTCTCTTCCTCCCGTTTTATTGCTGTAGGCTGTTGTATGAGCTATTTATTTACACACTCCCAACCATTGTTTTCCATAGATCCATGATACTGGATGCTCACCCAGCATACCAATACTGCTCTTGAGTAAACTTCCTTTACTACATATGGTCTATTGCTCAGTTAACAGGAGCTCAGTAAAGCTTGAGTCCTAGCCTGCATTCAAGTAGTGTTTACTTGTATTTGGTGCTATCTATTGAGTAAGGAGGTGACCCCCCCCCGCATTGTGTGCTTATCGACCTCCTAAAAGCCTGAACACTCATCCACTTGTTCCCAATCTCTCGAACTGATCACCGACAACCATTTAATTTTAATAGAAGTCATCCAGTACTGAGCAAAATCTCCAGCAGGGAACTGCATTACAGAGTACACTGACACTCTGAAGGTAGTCCTCCAAAAGCCTGAACACATGCCCGCTTGTTTGCAATCTCTCGAGCTGATCACCGACAACCATTTCATTTTATTTAAGTTTGATGACTGGGGAAGTCCGCTGGCCAAGAAGAGCCTGTTTTCAGTGGAGGCCCGGTGAGAAAAGCTCCACAGTAATCGAAAGTCACATTTCACATGTTACAAAAGGACGTAGTTCATAGAGCTAATTAAACATTTACAGATAAGCTCCATGATATTTGTAATTGGCTTGTTACAATTTTACAAAAATGAAAAGACATAATTCAATACAGAAATTTCAACCTTTACATAAAGTGAATATTTTTGTTATAAACTCAATTGTAGGTTTAACATTTCAAACTATATAGCTACTAGCCATTAGTAGGTTCAGAAAATATTATGCATGGACAGGGTAATAGTATAATTGAGATTGGAGAGTACAGTACAATAGATATTAGAGAGAAAATTAGTTTTTGGTATGGGAGGGATTGTTTTGGGTGGGATGAAGTAATAGTAAAGGTAGTTGGATGAGTCAGTGCAAGGTGGAATGAGGGGAGAGGGATTTAAGTTGGAGTGTGGCAAGGGCATTCCCATTTGGAAGAAAGATTAGAGAGTAGCTGAGATTTGAAATTTGTATGATTAGGTTATGTAGGCGTGTGGAGAGAGAGTTCCACTGTTTAGCTAAGGAGTGGGACAGCAGTAGATGGCCAGGAGGTCGTCCAGGTTCGTGGACCTGAAGGAGATTTTGGTTTTTGAATCTGAGTGAGTGGTTGGGAATGTAAAGTTTTAAGGAAGTAGTGAGACCTGGGCAGTTGGCAGGTTTAAAGATGAGCTTGTGGGCAATAGTGAGTAGTAGGTAACTGAGGTAGTTGGGTAGTTCAAGCCAGTTGAGGGTGAGGAGGGAGTAGCAGTGGTGGGATGAGTTTTTTGAATTGGTTACAAATTTGGGGATCTTGTGGTAGCAGGATTCAAGCTTGGACCGAAGGCCAAGATGGAGATTGGTGAAAAGAGGGGCACCATACATAAGGGAGGGGAGTAGGAAGGTGGATGCAAGAGATTGACGGGTAGAGGGGCTTAGGAAGTGGTTGTGCCTGTAGAGGAGACCTAACTTTAGGTGGGTTTTATTGACTCCGAAGCAGATGTGGGTGTCATATTTTAGTTCATCAATAATGAAGCCAAGAAGCTTGGTGTTGGGAACGATTTCAAGGAGGGTGTTGTTTTGGCTCTGTATAGTGAATGTGGATTTGTCAGTGGAGTTTTTGGTAGGGGAAAAAACATTAGTTTGGTTTTATTTGCATTTAGTGCCAGATGGTTAGACTGCATCCAGGTTTCAGTTTTGGAGAAGGCTAGTTGGGTTTTTGCTAGGAGCTCGGAGAGAGAAAAAGCTGAGCAGATGATTGTGGAGTCATCTGCATATTGGATGATAGATGAGTCTGAGATGGATTGGTGAAAGTTGTTAATGAATAGGTTGAAGAGAAGAGGGCCAAGAACAGAACCTTGTGGGACACCTGTGGGTGTGGGAAGGAAGGGAGAGGTTGAAGTTTTCCATTGGACAGCTTGTTGGCGGTTGGACAAGTAGCTGGAAAACCAGGTGATGGAGGTGGGAGAGAGGTGTAGGGTGCAGAGTTGGGATATAAGCAGGGTGTGTGAGATGGTGTCAAAGGCCTTTGACAGATCTAGGAATAGTTTAGATACAAACTTGCCTTGAGTCGTGTTTGAGGTTTATGGTTTCAAGAAAGGAAAGGGCAGTCATGGTTCTGTGGCCAGGGCAGTAACTGTGTTGAGTAGGGGAGAGGAGATTGTTTTTTTTTCTAGCATTTTAGAAAGAGGGAAAGGATGGCAGTAGGCCTGAAGTTGGTGGTATCAGTATTTTTGCCACCTTTGTGGAGGGGGATAGTGTAAGCATGGCATGTAAGCATTTAACACAAGGCATCCACTACTGGGCAAACTCTCCAGCAGGGAACTGCATTACAGAGTACACAGGCACTCTGAAACTAATCCTCCAAAAGCCTGAACATGCGCCCATTTGTTCCTAATCTCTCGGGCTGATTACTGACAACCATTTAATTTTAACAGAAGGCGTCCACTGCTGGCAAAGTCTCCAGCAGGAAACTGAATTACAGAGTACGCTGACACTCTTAAGCTAATGCCTGAACATCTGTCTGGTTGTTCCCAATCTCTCGGGCTGATCACTGGCAGTCATTTAATTTTAACAGAAGGCATCCACTGCTGGGCAAAGTCTCCAGCAGGGAACTGCATTACAGAGTATGTTGACATTTTATTTATTTTATTTTATTTATTTTATTTTACATTTGTTAACCTGGATGGTCCGACTGGATACATGTCCTTTTTCAGCGGAGGCCCAGGGAGAAAAGCTCCAACAGAGTTACATTGATAATTAGGTACAGTAAATGAGCTGAAAGAACTTAACAAAAACATAGGCTATTTACATACAAGTACAAGACTGCCATTACTATTTCTGAGATTACTACAAATGTAACATTAATAACATATTAGCAAGGACTGTAGGCAGTATAATGACATAGAGTTAGACAGGATACATATTTCTTTATCACAGTATACAAAGTACTTATCATCTTAGCTAGTTGTTTATGTTTTAGTTAATGGCACAGAGCTAGTCTGGGTTTGAGCAAGGACATAGCCAGTGTGACTTGAAGTGGAGTTTTAGACTATTTTTGAATTGACTTAGAGAAGTTGCAAGCGTGATGTTATTTGGGAGAGAGTTCCATATTTTACCAGTGGTGTTGGCAAATAGCACGTCACCACCTAGGTTGAGAGATTTAATTGTTTGGACAAGGAGTCTGTTTGCTGAGCGAAGGCAGCTTAGATTGGAGTAGGGAGTCATTATGTTTTTTAGTGCTGGGGTATTCTCAGGTTGTTTAAGGATTTTGAAGGCCTCTATGAGTTGGGACTGGTGAAGAAGGTGTGGGAATTCTATCCATCCAAGCTTTTTCAGGTTAGTACAGTGGTGTGTTCTGTAGCGTAGGCCTGTAACGAACCTGGCAATGTGATTATAGCAGGATGAGAGCTTGGCCAGATCAGATTTGTTAAGGTGAGTGAGGACAGGAGAGGCATATAGTAGGGTAGAGAGAAGGTGTGAACAGGCTGTGGCTGCCCTGGCATTCGGGGTAAGGAAGGCTTTAATTCTATATAGGGTCCCAAGTTTCTTGTTGACTGACTTAATGGCTTGGTTGATATGTATATCAAATCTGAGTTTATTGTCAATGTGTACTCCTAATAGCTTTGTATAGGTGTCTGGGGAGATGATGGTCCCATTATTGGATTTTATAGTGAAGTTTTCAGTCGGAGATCTATTGGTTGGGTAGAAGAGAAGTAACTTGGTTTTGTTTGGATTTAAGATCAGGAGATGGTTGGCAAGCCAGTTTTCGACTTTGGTGAAGCTATGTTGGGTGGTAGTTAGTAGATTTGCAAGAGAGGCATTGGAACATATTATAGTCGAGTCATCTGCATATTGAATGCAGGTGGCTTCAGGGCTGACTGTTTGGATGTCGTTTATGAAGACTGAAAAGAGGAGAGGTCCTAATATGGAACCTTGAGGAACTCCTATGGTATTTTAAAGCTAATGTAGGTGGAATACCTTTCCACCAATCCTTACTGTTACTCTAGATATCTCAGGTTTTTCTGTTACTTTCTTCTTTTTGTGGCGCGCACCTTCCCAGAGCCGGATAGTTAGGTTACCACTGGCCTACTTGTCCTCCTCCACCATCATACAGCTGTATCTCACCTAAAAGCAGCAATTCAGTATTTGAGCAGTAAAGTAACAGAGGTTGAATACCTAAGTAGACCAATATTGTGTTTGCAGTTCAAGGTCTTTTTCTTAGAGGTCTTCCAATTCAGAATAAAATGGCTTTTCCCCAATATTTTAAGCATTTTTAACAGTTGTGGCACCCCGAGTGTGGACCCACTATTCTTCCAACTGTTGGGAAATTTAAATTGGGTTGATTGACTAATAGAAATTTATTCATAAGTCCTAAAGCGTCTGGTAAGGAAAATAAAAGAAAAGCTTCCACTTTCACTTGTAAACGGATACTTTTTCATTCATGGTGGAGTAGCCAGGCTCTCACGAGCTTTTACTTTTATTTGCTCTCACAACACCATTCATTACATTACTCTATGGCCTGTATCCCCTCCCCCGACCCAAGTCAACAAATGGTAGCTGAAACCCAGAGCACCATTTTTAAAATAGTCATCCATTGAGTAAGGAGGTGACTCACCCCCCCCCCCATTGTGTGCTCTTTGAGTAAATAGAAACAGTATTTTTACATTGATTATTGACTTACTAATTGTATGTTATGTACTGTAATGATTCTTCTTGTCAATGTAACATAGGAAGGTCACATTTGGTTGCTTTTTGAACTGCAGTGGCAGTGGTTATGTGAACTATTAGTAAACTTAACTAGTGAAATTATTCAATAAATATGTAATAAAAGCTGTCATATAGAGCATAAAACTGCAATTAACAACTCTGGTACAACTGTTTAAGCAAGTGACCAGTCATTTCTACCCTGAAATAGAATCTAGATGTCAGTGTTCAGTATTTAGATAGTCAATGCGCTAAATCCTGTTGTTTTTTTTTTTGTTTTTGTTTCTTATCTGTATTGGCTTTAACGATGTAAAAAACATTTTAGTTGCACTGTTTTCATCTTGAATGAAAAGTGTGGATGTCCATTACTTGTGTAAACGTTAGCATTACCTAAAAGCCAGCGTCTGCTTCCCTACAAAATAATGAAGTGTAGATCTGTATTACTTGTGTAAACAATAACATTACCTAAAAGCCAGATTCTGCTTCCCTACAAAGTAATTTAGAGCTGTTTAGCAGAATAAGGAAGCATATATATGATTTGTTACAACAACTTCTGGGTCTTTCCGAAGCCTAACTTCCAAGGACATCCGCAAGTTAATGAGGCCATTTCTCGTGGCACAGATCCAGATGGGGCTTCGGTCCACTCCCTCCATATCTGGATCCATGAGAGTTTCCCCATTCTACCCGGTAACTCCTTCTCTGATCTGACCTTTGGTTTCATAGTCGTTGGTTCTGTTGGTTCTTGGTGCCAGGGTGTCAGAGCCGATGGAGATTTCCTCTTTGCCTTTGACTTTCTCCCCAACCTGTTCGGCTCCATGGTTTTGAGCGTGTCTGGGAGCCAAAGCATCAAGGTGATTTCAGGGGGGGGGGGGTTTGATGGTGACTTTGAAGCTGTTGGAGCCTTCTCTTCCCCTCAGAGCCTCTGCCTTCCATAGCTCAGCTCCGACTCCTCCCTCAGAGCAGGAGGCTTGAACTCTGTGGGAGGTGTCTGCTGTGGTGGGGCAGCTGAAGGTGGTTCAGAGCCCTTCTCCTTTTGAGGTCATGGAGAGGGTTCTCTCCATTTCTCGGAGACCCTTGGCATTTACCTCTACGGAACCTTCCCCTCCTCATACTGCACTTGTATCTGAGGTCTCTGAGCTGTTGCATGGACAGACGGCTCTGGAAAGCCTCTACACCTTTCCCTCTGTGGATAACCAGGCTTCTTCCGACACCTTCCTTGAGCATTCCCCCAAGGGGTCCCTTGGAAGAGGTTGTGTAAAAGGAGACCTATTGATTCCTGTACGGAATCGCTCACTACGGATATTGATTTCGAGGAAGGAGAAGGGTCTCCAGAATCAGCACCAGATGAGGTCTCTTTTGGAGGCATTCTTGAAATATTTGCCAGAGGGATGGTTGGTCTGCCCAAATCCCTTCCCTGGAAAAGTCATTACTGTGGGAGGCTTTCAGGTCCGGCCCATCTACTATGTGGGTGTCTCCCCCCGGCTGACCCGCTCATTCAGCTGGTGTCATTGAGAGTTTCAAAGGAACGAGATACAGTGGAACCTATCCCTAAACACGCAGACAAGATTTTAAGTGCCCCCTGTTGACAAATCATTCTAAACCGAGTATCCCCATAGATGCCATGATTGTTGCACCAGCCACCAAGAAGGAGCTGGCCCAGGAAAGCTCCTGTGTCCACCCCCCGAATAGAGAATCCTGGGCTTTGGACAGGTTTGGCAAAAGAGTTTACGCCTCATCGACTTTAGTGCTCAGGGAGTTGAACTATTTGTTGCACTTTACCAGACTATAAAGGGACTTAGTCAAGGAACTTTAGCTTGGTCCCGGGGTCCATGTTTGCCAAGGAGCCACTCTACATTTTTTAGCCATTGTGTCCATGAGTTTAATCTCTCATGCTGGTAGGGTACCTCAAGGATGGCTGGTTCCGTCATTGCCATATGGTGTCATGCCTGGATGAGGCTGTGCGATTTTGTTGAGCCTATCAAACAGTTCTTTTATTAATGCCCCTTTTAATGGCTTCACCTTGTTTGGGCCCACAGTCTGTGACACTGTAACCCAGAGTGAGAAGGACTGTAAGACCCTGTCTGCCTTTGGAATCCATTTTTCTACCCCACAACTTACCTTTTCCAGGAACCAGCGTGGGAGTAAGAAAACATGGTTTTGGAAGTCACAGGGTTCTTTCCAGGACACTCAAGGAACCTTTTCTCCCCGGGGCAGATGGGGATATAGTCAAAATGGGAGATGCCGCCCACGCATCCCATGGATCAGGCTTTTACTCCAGATTATTTTTAGTACCCAAGAAGACAGGGGACTTGCGACCTATCCTGGATCTGACCTCTCTGAACAAGTTGTGAAGCACACGAAGTTCAGAATAGTCACGATTCAGTCCATCTTACCTCTCCTGAAGATATGTGATTGGATGGGGCCTGTAGACCTAAAGGACGTGTACTACCATATATAAATGGATGGGCGCTCCAGATGTCTTTTTGCATTTCAGGCTGGAACCCAGTCACTACCAGTTCAGGGCACTTCACCACAGCCCCCAGGGTGTTCACCAATGTCTAGCAGTGGTTGCAACTCATCTCTTACTGCAGGGTCATCAGGTATTTCCATATCTGGACACCTGGCTTCTGACTGCTTCAACCAGGCATCTACTCCTTCAGGTCAGGGATTACTCTCTCAAGTTGGCTTCAATCCTGGGGATAACCATCAACATACAGAAGTCTCATTTGGACCCAGTACAACCCATAGGCTTCATCAGGGCCTGCCTGGACACAAGAACATCTTATGCTTACCTTACGACAGATAGGGTATCAAACTTGTGATTTCACATCAGCCAGACTTTTACCATTCCAAAACATCCTGCCAGTCTAGTTCGCAGAGCATTAGACTCAGTGGCGGCCACTATAACCCTTCTGCCTGTGGTATGTTTTCACATGCAGCTATTGCAATGGATCTTATCGGTCCAGTGTTCTCTTCTCAGGAATCCTTTGAATTTTCCCATCAATCTGTCTTGTGTAGAAGGAGTCCCTGCTTTGGTGCTTCACTCTGCAGAAGTTATTCAAAGACACCCATTCGTTCTTCCATCCTCGAATGTGACGATCATGGATGCCTCCCAGCTTAGGGGGAGGGGGGCATTGTCTGGGTAAGTCTGTCCAAGGCATGTGGACACCCCAAAACACCAAGTTGCATATCAGTGTACTGGAGATGAGAGCTGTTTTTTCTAAGAAGGACTTGACAGCTTTCTACCTCTGGGGACTATTGCGATCCAAATGGACAGTATGTTAGTGGTTTGATATTTCAACAAACAGGGAGGGACCAGGTCTTACCCCTTTGTTGAGAAGCGATGAGAGTATAGCAGTAGGCAATTTCTACCAACCACTTTCTGGTAGCAATGCATATTCTAGGGGACTCCAACATATTAGCCAACAGGTTTAGCCGAGTGTTACTGATGCCTTATGAGTGGTCCCTGAATCAATTAACAGCAGACATGATCTTCTAGAAATGGGGGTCATCCTTGCTGCAGTTTTTTTGCATCCCCTTTCAACAACAAATGTAACAGGTATTTTGCCTTGATCCCACCTCAGGGACAGTCCCTCAGGGAAGCTCTTGTCCATGCTTGGCACTCCAGTCTTCTCTATGCCATTCCTCCTCTACCGTTAATTCTCAAATTTCTATAGAAAGCTGTCTGGTTGCAAAGCAAACCAATCCTTATTGCCCCATTTTGGCCTCAGCAAACCTGGTTCACCTTTGTTTTGGCTCACTTGGTTTACCCTCCAATGAGATTGGAGTTCAGATCTGGTTTCTCATTCATCAGGGCATCCACACCCAGACATACAGGGCCTGAAATTAACTGCATGGTTTCTTCACTTATGATGGTAGTGAGATTTCCCAGGCTGTTTCTCCCATTCAAGAAATTTTGATTTCCTCACACAGGTCTTCAATGCACAAAATTTGCAAGAGTAAATGGAAGAAATTTTCCTTTTGGGCTGAACAGAAAGTAAGATCCCTTTACAGCTCCAGTGACAGTCATACTAGAATTCTTGGATTCTTTTTCTTTTTTCTGCTGTCAAAGTTCAATTAGCTGCTATATCAAATTTTCACATTAGTTTTAATACCTTTTCCCTTGCTTCTTCTAAGCTATGTAAAGCATTTCTTAGGAACACTTTCCTGCTCCGACTTCCGTTGAAAGATTCTACTCCCCTGTGGGATCTATGATTTTGCAAGCTTTGGTCCATCTGTCCTTTGAACGTTCAGCGACTTTGGATTTGAAATTTCTTTCCTGGTAGATTCTGTTTTTCGTAGGTATTACATCTGCCTGAAGAGTGTCTGAACTTCAAGCCCTTTTGGTAAAATTTCCACATTTGATTTTCCACAAGGACAGAGTGACCCTGCTTTTACTAATCCTTTTTTTTACCCAAGGTCGCTAAGGAGGTAAACTTTAATCAGTCTGTCAATCTTCCGGACTTCCTTCCTTGATTATCAGTACAAAAGTGAATACACTCTGTATTTGCTCAATGTACATGGGCAGCTTCATTTTTATATACATAGAACCAAGCCCTTCAGGAAGGGTGGCCGCGGTGGTGCAGCTGTTAGCATTGTCGCCTCACAGCAAGAGGTTCTCCAGTTCGATTCTCGGCTGGGGTGCCTTCTGTGCGGAGCCTGCATGTTCCCCCTGTGGTTGCATGGGTTTCCTCTGGGTGCTCTGATTACCTCCCACATCCCAAAGACATGCTGTAGGTGGAATGGACACTCTAAAATTGGCCCTAGGTGTGAGTGCGTGTGTGTGTGCCTTCCATGGAAGGTTGGGCACCGGGCTGGCAACTTGACACTGTAAAAACCCTACTGCCAACCATGAGTGGACAGATGATCCTCTGTGGCGACCCCTAACCAGGAAAAGCCGAAAGAAGAAAAAACAAATCCTTCACGAAGTTTGATCAGTTGTTTGTCTTTTTTTCAGATGCAAAGAGAGGTAGATCTGTTTCCAAAGTTATGCTAGTAAAATGTTTGAAAGACTGCATTATCTTTATCTACAGTTTCAAAAATATTCATTTACCAGGACAAATAAAGGCCCATTTCACAAGGTCTATGGCTACATGTGAGGCCTTTTGGTCTAGAGTCTCATTTGAAAATATTTGTGCTGCTGCTACTTGGTCAAATCCCCACATCTTCGTTACGTATTACAAATTGGACATCATATCCAGGAGTAGAAGTGCTTTTGGTTCTGCTGTACTCCGGAATATCTTTCCATGAGGGCCACCCTGGATTCTAGTAGCTAGAGACTCTGTCCCACAGGTTAATGAAATGAAGTGGATAACATCAGATAAAGAAGTTATATTCTTACCATAATGTTCCATCTCTGTCCATCTTCATTTCCATTAACTTTCCCGCCCTCCCTTCCCCCTATCCAAGTCTTTGGGAGGCCTGGTAGAATTTCAAAGGAATCTCTGTTCTTCCTGTTGAGCTCCTGATGTTCCTTCTTATAGAAATGTGTATACATATTTAATCTGTGTGTTTATTTAAGGGTATGATAATATTCCCTATGTGTTATGCTTTTTGGCAAACTCAATCTGAGGTGTTCTGGGGAAATGGGGCATTATAGATGTGGAGGAGGAGCCCAAGTCAGGAAGCTTAACCTGGAAAAAAGTGGATAGTTTGTTCCAAGGATTGGAACCAATACTCACAGGTTAATGTAAATGAAGATGGGCAACAGAGATGGAACATTATGGTAAAAACATAACTTCTTTATTTGTGTTAGTTGTATTAAAAAGTGTTGTTTTTCAAAGTAAAAATAGTATTAGAACTGTGATTTTCCGAGTTAATGAACTAATGTTATAACTGTTTTCACTATAATTTGATGGCACTGTTCATCTCCTTCCTTCTCCTGTGTTGCCCCTGTACCTGCTTGCGCATGTAATCTCAACTCTGTATTCCTTTCTTTCAGCCCCCAAAAGCCTGATCCACGCACCTGCTTGTTCCCAGTCTCTCAGGCTGAACACCAACAGCCATTTAATTTTCATTGAAGTCGTCCACTACTGGGCAAAGTCTCCATCAGAGAACTGACACTCTGAAACTAGTGTAGGTGGAATACCTTCACACCAATCCTGATTGTTGCGCTAGGTGTCTCAGTCTTTTCTATTACAATAATCTTTTTGTGGCATGCACCCTCACAGAGACCTGTAGGTTAGGTTACTACTTGCCTACTCATCCTCCTCCACAATTATACAGCTGTATCCCACCTAAAAGCAACAATTCAGTATTTGATCAGTAAAGTAATAGGGGTTGAATACTTAAGTAAACCAATATTGCATTTGCAATACAAGGTATTTTCTTTGGAGATTTTCCAGTTTGGAATAAAACTGCTCCTCTCCATATTATAAGCATTTTTAACAGTTGTGGCACCCCAAGTGTGGACCCACTGTTCTTCTGACTACTGTGAAATCTAAATTAGATTGTTTGACTAATAGAAAGTTATTCCTAAGCTGTAGACTGTCTAATAGTAAAGAAAATAAAAGTTGCCACTTTTACCTGATATTTTGTCATTCATGGTGGTGTAGCCAGGCTCTTCTCTTTCCATTCGCTGTTGCTGTGCTTGGGCTTACTCTTCTCCCCTACCCTACCCTCGATTCCCACCCCCACTACTTCTACATTTATTTTAAACTCACCACACCCATCACACACAATCATCCACTCACCACTGAAAAATCTCCTATAGAACCAATTAACAACTGACATTCCCTATCTCTCCACCTTACCCCTTAGCACTCACTGTTATAGTTTTTATTCCCACAAACCATCTACTCAGTAATTCCTCACTATCTTTACCTACAAGTAATACAATATATATATGCCATAGTGTTACACTTGCATATCTCCCTTCTCAGCTTACTCACAATAATCCTCTATCTCGCCTTGTATCATAGTCACACATTCACACGCATCCACTCTCCCACCTTCCCTTTCCCCATTTGAGCACTTGGGCTTCAGGCCAGTTTTTTTTTTTTTTTTTTTTTTTTTTTTTTATACATTAAGAAGGTTTGTGGCCCACACTCTTGTAGGAGGAAAGGGTAGCTTCTGTCCTTCTGAGCTGGGAATTGCTTCGTGAAGGTTTACTGTGCCTGCTTATTTGAACTAGGGTTTTTTTTTCTGAAATTGATGCACTTTGTTTGCTGTAGCATAGACTAGATTCAGACCTGCTGAATCTAGCTCTGTTTGTATAACTTGGAGCATTAAACCAGGACATCTTTTGTTGGAGAGGGCTCCTCTGCACTCTAGTGGCAGGAGTGTGCAGTTACAACTCATCTGATTGAAAGTTGCTGGATCAGGTTAATTTGTTTAGATCAGTTTGCGCTCATTTGTTACATAGCACTGCGTTTGTGCATCTCACACTACCGTGCAATGGTGAGCACCATTGGTGGTTATAGACGCAAACACTTTTGCCTGCAAATTCTCCCTTAATACTCTGCTGGTGCTCCATTGGTGAGTTCTCGTGATTGTCCCTCACTGACAAGTGATACAATCAGCAAAGCTCCTGAGGTACCAACACAGATCCTATCCGTTAGCCCTTCTTATTTTTTGTCCACTTCTCCTGTCTTCTACTTTGCCTGTTCCTTCTTGTCCTCTCCTTGTTTTCTGACCACATCAACTTACCTAGCAGTATGGATGGACAATGTCCCACAGTTTCTCCAGCCAGCCTGGTCAAAATGGGCATCCTAAGGCAATGTAGCAATTGTCTCATGTACACTGTAGCCCACTTCTAGTCTACACAAATTCATTATGCGAGAGATGCATCATTATCAAGAACCTAGAATCCAGACTCTCTGTCTCACCAGTGAGTCCATCTGATACTAAGCAGATTGTCAGCATGCACACCACACCTCTTTCATCTACCAAACCAGCAGCACATAAACCTACATATGCGGAGGTCCTTACAAGAAGCTTACTTAATATCAGAGACCTCCCAAATACAAACACTAGCACACTTCACATGTTACAGCCTTTGCAGAACGTGGTGCACATAATATATCACGAACCAGTGTCTCACCAGTCAAGCCCCTAAGGCATAACACAAAAACAAAAATCTTAGTCATAGGCAACTCAGCTGTGAGACTGATTGCTGCCGGAATTATGCAAATCGGTTTTGCGAGTAATATCACCACCTTAGAAGTCAAGGAATATGAATGGATTTTGAGGCTAGCTGCTGATCATCCACCTGGCCTTAAAGGAGTACCGCACCCACAGACTCAAAAAACGTGTTTAAAACATCATCGCATGATGTTTCCTACACTTTAACAGCACTCTGGGATTATTTATAGGATTTTAAATATTTTTATATGTAATTCCAGACTCTGACCACCTGGAGGCTGGCATATTGATGTGGTTTTGATTAAATCAGGTTGCCATCCAGTATCCCAGAAGTCATTGTTTGGCTCAAAAATGTTACATAATGCAGGCCTCCGTTTGCCTAAAGTTCCTGTCATTTCATAGATGTTGCATGCGTACAAAGTACTGAGTAAAATAGAACAGTGTAAGTAACATTCCCTGCTGCTGGATGACTACTTAAAACAGAAGCAGTGCAAATGCCACAGAACACACTCAAAGTGCTGTTTACTGCTGCCTTTTTTTTTCAAATTTAGTTTAAATGGCACTAATTTGTGAGACAATGAATTCCAGTCCATTTACTTCTCCCCTCCCCCATAACACTTAGCTTCCCTATCTGTCAAAGTCTTGAGGGTAATTTGACCTGGTAATTCCATTGATTGGCAGATCTCAGCAGGGTGCTTGACTCATGTAATTTAATCTTTGCTCTAGCATTTCCTTTATTAGAGGGGGCATTTTTTTGCTGCACTATAGCCATGGCCTTACTTGACTGCAATCACATCCAGTAAGGTCTTTCACCAAGGCACTAAAGAATAAAACATTTATACTATTAACCAGTTTAGGTCTTTATTAATATAAGTGTTAAAGTATCACTTCATGCTTCCACTTTGTTAAAAATTGAGATTTACATGTGCAAAGTGTGTTGGTATGCAGTGTTTGCCTTCATATGTTTTTACTCCACTGGTTGGTTTGCAAAAAAACCTTTTGCAGTGTCCCTGGATTTGTCTTTGTACATACAAACCACATTGCTATATTTTCCCCTTCATTTTTCTTGTGTCCAGAAGTCACTTATAACAAAGTAAATTTTTTATTGATTTTTTTTAAATAAAGGACAGCAAGTTTAACTTACCTTGAATCAGATAATGGATGCCACTGCAAAGAATCCCTGTTGAAATATTTGTGAATGGACAAAATCCCTTAAATCTTTTTGCCAGCCTCCAGTTCAATTGGTGCTATGGCTTTAATATACTGGTGTGTTTGCTCATGCCTTCCAAATATCTCCACCATTACATACCAGTTTTGCAGTGTAGTAACCACCTGACATGCCCATACACCTTTAGCCATCAATATGCAGCTACTCCTGTTCATGTGAGTATGTGAATTCATTTTCAGACTTAAGGTGTGGAAGCTGCACTGAATAATTCTAGGAGCTTGTTCAGGTTTCACATGGTGCTTGCTTCTACTCTCATGTTAAGCTACTATGAATATGTTGCACTGCCACCTCTGATACCAGGGTAATGTTTTAATCTTTCTATTCCCGCACTGCACACTAGCAGTATCTGGTGCAAATACAACAGAGAGGTATGCAAGCGATACACCAGCTTAAGCATCATTTGACGTGCAGAATGTACAAGTATGCATACCAAATTTCTGTGTTTCCAAACATCGGTGTTACTACACTACTACTGAATAAAATGAACAGCACTCAGGCTGGGGGAAGTACAAGGGAGCCATAACATCACAGAATGGGTGGTCTTGTTATTTTAGTTAGAATCAGATGACGGCTGTGGTGATGTCACTTTGGGGGAGGGAAGAGATTTAAAAAAAAAAAAAAAAAGTACCTGCACTGCCTGGCCTCAATGATGTCAGTAACTGGGCGACTCCAGCAAGCTTTATTCAAACATGAGAGAATCATTTTGTAAGTGAAACCATCACAGTATGAGAAGGTAGGCTTCTGTTACAGAAGTAAGGGGAATTATAAAAATTATAAATGCTTTATTGTTGTTGCTTTACAGAGGACAATGTAAATAGGGAGGAAAAGGGCCATGAAGTTGAGGAATACATTAGAGATACCTGTTGTACTCCTTTAATACTGCTGTTACCTTAAAGCCTATTCTACTGAGGCTACAGCAGAGTAAATTTTGATTGCAAAAATTTTCTGTGTGTCCCTTAACAATATTTGTGTGTTTTATTTTTATTTTTTATATGTGCTTCTATGTTACTTTTAAATTCTGTATTTTTTTAAAATAACCTGTTTGTGATTTTATATGTTGTCATTTGATTGGCTGGCTGCGATCACATGACTCTTCTTGGCTCCTATTTTTAAACTCTAACCCATGTGTTTTTGATTTTGTATTTAGCATTGAGGAAGGGTGTAGACCCAAAAGCTTTGCTGCAGCTTTTTGTATTAAAAGTTTTTCTCAACGTGGTTGTATTCTACTGTTGCTTTTTTGTTTCCAGTACTACAGCGGGTGCTTGTTTTTGGTCTACTTAAACTTACCCAAGGCCTTTGACACAATCCCTCACTTAGGCATCATTGATAAACTCACCCAGCTGGCTATCAACCCATATATTGTCGGGTGATTTGCAAGCTGGCTCACTGATAGAACGCATATGGTCAAAATAGGAGAGTAGTGGTGTTCCACAGGGATTGGTTCTGGGAACACTGCTGTTCAGAATCTACCTCTCCAAAGATCAGGCTAAAACTAAAGGATTGTGGCTGACAAAGTTTGCTGATGACTGCGAACTGGGAGCGATCATTGAAACCCATAGTGATGTCAGCATCCTGCAAGAAGGTTTTACGCAGATTAATGACTGGTGCCAAAGCCATGGTCTTAAACTTAATGCGAAAAAATGCAATATCTCCTTTGGCAAGGCCAGTGTTCCTGCAAACTACTACGTCAATACCAATGCCCTAAGCACACAGTCAGTGGTGAGATTTCTGGGTACACAAGTTGACACCAACCTTAACTTCAATCGCCATGTCTCCACAGTGGTAAGAAGGGCATTTTGTATTGCTCATCTCATAAGTAAGAGCATTGCCTCCAGAACAAAAAGAGGTTATAACTCCCTCTACTCTTCCATCATCAGGCCAATAATAGAGTACAGCGCTCCCTTTCGTATGTTCCTTTCCAAGCACCTGCAGCAATTGGAGAGACCACAAAGATTCCTTACAAAGAAAATTCAGGGTCTTCAAGATCTGTCTTATGTGGCCAGACTGAAATCATTGTCATTTTACTCTGTGTCCAGACTGCTCAGAGGTGACCAGTGCCTTGCATATAGAGCAATCATTGACCCAGCTTTAGTGGAAGTGCTACACATCTGCAAATCAAATGAGACATGGGTCACTCGCACAAAGGACCTTAACCTGATATATATCATCAACAAAACTTGCTGGAGAGACAGATTTGTCTCACAAAGGTTGCCCCATCTTTGGAACAAGCTTCCTATTCATATTAAACAGAGCCCCTTGTTGGCCCTTTTTAAGCGCAGTTTGGATAACTGGATGGGTAACTGGAATTTCAACCTGGGGGGTTTCACTTTCGCCCCTCTTGGACAGGGGCTGTAGGTGCTGATTTTAGTGTCTGCTTAAACCAGATACTTTTGGAAGCATGGGTTGAACTCATCTAGGCTTGTAAGGGCCCTGGGACTGTTAGCCAACTAATCTCCTATGATTCTGTGATCACACCCCATACCTGCCATACTAATATTTCCATAGCACCACACCTCTTTATCAGCTACAAAGTAGAACTGTTCACATACAGATATATTCAGCTACTTATCTCTCCACATCTCATCCAGGGAATATACTAGACCAGCACCTAAACTCTCATACCATTTCTTGCACAAAAAACACAACTGAAACTAAGTGGCATCATCCACCCAAATCTAGGCCCTAAACCGACCCAACAGGTACCTCTTAGTCCAAACACCAAACACTCCCAAACGATCACCAAATAGAACTCATCAGCAAAAAGACCCACATCAAACTAGGCTCACTCTACAAAGTCAAGCCATTCCTAACCAACACCACCAGACTAGCAGTTGCCAGTTCCTACCTTCTTTCTTGCCTGCTATATGCTACTCCCATCTTTACAAACCTTAAAAAACCGACCTGTCCAGACACTTGAGGCCTACTACCACAAAATTGTCAAATTCGCTACAAACTTGTCATACAAATCCCACCACTGTGCTACCCTGCACCAACTAAAAAAACCTCTTATCCCTAAACCAACTTATACAGTGCAATGGAAAAGTATTTTCCCCTTCCCGATTTCTTATTTTTTTTTGCATGTTTGCCACACTTAAATGTTTCCGATCATCAAACAAATATAAGTTTTAGACAAAGATAACCCAAATAAATACAAAATGCAGTTTTTATGTGATGATTTTATTTATTAAGGAAAAAAAATTATCCAAACCTGCATGGCCGTATGTGAAAAAGTAATTGCCCCCTAAACCTAATATCTGGTTGTGCCACCCTTAGCAGCAACAACTGCAATCAAGCATTTGCGGTAACTAGCAATGAGTCTTTCACATTGGTGTTGAGGAATTTTGGCCCACTCTTCTTTGCAGAATTGTTTTAATTCAGCCATATTGAAGGGTTTCCGAGCATGAACTTCCTTTTTAAGGTCATGCCACAGCATCTCAATTGGATTCAAGTTCGGACTTGGACTAGGCCACTCCAAAACCTTCATTTTGTTTTTTTGAGCCATTCAGAGGTGGACCTGCTGGTGTGTTTTGGATCATTGTCCTGCTGCAGACCCCAAGTGCACTTCAGCTTGAGGTCATAAACTGATGGCCGGATATGCTCCTTCAGGATTTTTTGGTAGAGAGCAGAATTCATGGTTCCATCAGTCACAGCAAGTCGTCCAGGTCCAGAAGCAGCCCCAGATCATCACACTACCACCACCATGTTTGACTGTTGGCATGATGCTCTTTTTCTGAAATGCTGTTACTTTTACGCCAGATGTAACGGGACGCACACCTTCCAAAACGTTCAACTTTTGTTTCGTCAGTCCACAGAATATTTTGATCATCAAGATTTTTTTTTGGCAAAAGTGAGATGAGCCTTTGTTCTTTTTGGAAAGCCGTGGATGTTATGTGATCCTATCTCGCCTACATTCTGTACTGATGGGCTCAGAGCCGATCCTCGGCTTCGACTCGGCACGCTATGCTATAGAGCGAAGCCTCTTATTTGCTGAGCTATTCTCTATCCCAGGATGCACCACCGCTAATCCCCCATATCTCGTTTGCCGCTTACAAGCTAGGACGTGGTCTCAAACTTGGCTGAGCTAAGTGCTGTTTTTTCTTAAAGTTTTCCTGTCAGGAAATTCTTACCCAAAAGCTGTTTTAACAGCTATCGTTGTGTATAGTGTGTTTTTTTGGTACAATTTTGTGGTAATTTTGTGTGTTTGATTAGGGAAAGTTTTTCCGTTTAAGTTAGAGGAGCCTTCCCCTATTCTTCAGCGAGTTTTCTCTTTTTTTAAGGAGGTCAAGTACCTGTTTAAGTTAGAGGGTTCTTGGCCCTCCTTTTTGGCGTTTGTGGTACTTGTATTGTACTGGTTAATTTTGGTCTGTCTAAAAAAAAAAAAATAAAAAAAAAAAAAAAAAAAAAAAAAAGGTTTTATTGTTATTAAAATCTTGCTTTCTGACATAGTGTTTTTTCCTACTGTTTTAGTGAGTGGTTTACAGGCATTATGTCCAAAGAACATAAACCCTCAGGATTCAAGAAGTGCATGAGGTGCAATTATAAAATGTCCATAACTGATGATCACTCCTCGTGCATGTACTGTTTAGGTGCCAAGCACCTACAGGAGTCTTGCAGCGTGTGTCACGCTTTTTCCTCCAGGGTCCTCCAAGAGAGGAAGAATAAATTAATCTTGAAAGGGCTTATCAAACCCTCCTTCGAGGAGGCCTTATCTTCCTCTTCATCTCCAGCTAAGAAAAAGAAAGCGTCGGCTCCGACCAGCCCGTCGGAACCGACAAGTAAGAAATCTAGGCAGGCTTCTCCATCGGCTCCACGGACTTCGGAGCCGAGGGCAGAACGGTCTGCCTCGATGCCTCCAGTCTCGACTCCTCTGGTTTCGGAGCCGATGACTGGGGCTTCGAGAGGCGGGTCACCTTCATCGGCTCCACTGATTTTGGAGCCGATGAGGGTTGCCGGCTCAGACACTTCCCCCTCGGCGCCGAAGCGTCCCTCGGCACCAAGGGAAATTGTTTTGGAATCTCCCTTGGCACAGATACTGGTCGAGTCGATTCGGAGCCGGTCCCCCAGTCTTTCGGAGCCGATGGAGAAGTCGGTTCGGACCCGATCGGTTTCCTCCAGATCTTCCAAGATGTCGGATTCGGACATCGACAGGGTGCTCCTAAGACTATTTCAGTCTCCTGTGTTCCAGAAATTAGTTTCGGCTCCAGCCCATTCGGCTTCGGAGCCGATGGCCCACCCTGTAGTTCTGGTTCCTCCTCCAACAGCCTCGGCACCATTGGAGCCGGTGCTGGTGGAGCCGATGGAGGTTTTCGGGTCGGCTCTGACCCTTACTCCAACCCCGGCTCTCGAGTCGGAGTTTGGTACACGGACCTCCTCCGTCGGCCCTGGGGGGGGACGCTTCGGGACCGATGTTTTCGGTTCCGAGCCTTCCTCTCGGTGCGTTGGCTGCGGGAGTACCGTCTGCTGTTGTGGCCACGGGGGTTGGACCTTCCCAGGACTCTGGCGGTCCGGCCTTCAGGGCCATGAGGAGTGCTTTAGCCAAATCCTCTTTGGCTACCTCCACTGTTTCACCAGTACCTTCCCTACACACGGAGACTGGGTCTTTGGTAGTCCCCCTGTCCCTGGACGGCCTGAGGTCACCCCCAGTGGGGGTTCCCCCCCTCCTGGAGGTCCCTCTGAAGCTTCTTCGGAGGAACCCCCAAGGAAAAGACTGTGCAAGAGGAAGCACGTTGACTCCCCTGATGAGTCTCTCACGTCGGACACCGATCTTGATGATGCAGAGGGGTCCCCTAAGTCGTCCTCAGATGATGTCTCCTTCGCAGACATCTTGGAAGCCCTCAAACAACGAGGCGGCTGGCATTCCAAACCCCCCTCCGCTGACGAGTCGGTGTTCCTCAAGGCCTTCGGGGCTCAGCCCTCCACCTCCTGGGTGTCTCCGCCCTTCGACGAGCTCCTAGATTTGATCTGTCGAAGGGCTTGGGAACATCCAGACTCTGTGGAACCGGTGCCTGCTCGCCCAAACAAGTTCTTATCAGCACCCCCAGAGAAGGAGTTTTTGACCAAAGGTGTGGCTGTAGATGCCTTGGTGGTGGCATCTGCTACCCAACAAGATGTAGCAGAGGCTTCGACGTCCGTCCATCCTCCTAATAAGGAGTCTAGGAGCATGGATCGGTACGGGAAGCGCACCCTCAGTTCAGCGGTCTTTACCTTAAGGTCCCTGAACTATTTAGCGCACCTCACTAGATTTCAGAGGGATCTGATCAAGGAGCTTTCAGATACCCTCTTGGGTAACCTACCTGAGCAGCTGGCCCAGACGGTTGGCTCTCAGTTGGCTACGCTGTCATCCATATCAAACTCGTCCATGAGGCTCATTTCATATGCAGCCGAAGGAGCGAGTAGAGCGGCGGGTATGGGTGTTGCTCTACGGAGGCAAGCCTGGCTCCGCCTGTGTCATTTTGCGGAAGCCTTTAAGTCTTCCTTTGCCGATGCTCCCTTTGATGGGTTCTCCTTGTTTGGACCCAAGGTAAAGGACACGTTGACCCGCTGCGAGCAAGAAGGTAAGACTCTGACTGCCGTAGGGGCACAATTTTCCTCTCCCTTTCGGCCTTATCCCAAGGCTAAAAGAGGAGGGAAAATGTGGTTCCGTAAGTCCCAGAAGTCTTATCCCTCGCAGCAGGATGATCCCCCTTCTAGAGGCAGAGGAGGGGGAAATTTTTCTGGAAGACGCCGTCCCAGAGGCGGCAGAGGCCCCCGCAACACTGGAGACCGCAAGTCCTTTCGTGGCTCTTCAGCCTTCCACAATCCCTGAAGGATTGCCCGACTGTGCAGCTCCGGAGCCAGTCGGGGGTTGTTTTTCGAGGCACCTAAAAGCCTGGGAGAGTATCTCTCAGGACCGATGGGTGCTTCGAATCATCGCCGGAGGTTACGCCATCCCTTTTTCTCACTCCCCACCGCCGTCCAAGGGAATCCCGGACCCGCCACCCAGTCAATGGGAAATCGCAGCCTTAGAAGTCTCAAAGCTGCTTCAAAAAGGAGTCATCCAACCGGTCCCCGCAGACCAGATCAGATTAGGGACTTACTCACGATTCTTTTTGGTGCCCAAAAAGACCGGGGACTTGAGGCCCATTTTGGATCTCAGCATCTTAAATCGATCAGTCAAAAAGTCCAAGTTCCGAATGGTCACCTTACAATCCATTCTCCCACTACTGGAGAAAGGTGTTTGGATGTGCTCCATTGATCTCAAGGACGCCTATTACCACATACTGGTAGATCAGGCGTCCAGGAGACATTTGCGCTTCAGCCTGGGAGACAGTCACTTTCAGTTCTGCGCGCTGCCCTTTGGTCTCACCACAGCCCCCAGGGTGTTCACCAATGTTTGGCGGTCGTGACTGCTCACCTGAGGTGTCTAGGATTCCAGGTGTTTCCGTATCTGGACAACTGGCTCCTAACTGCCACCTCCAGGCGTCTACTGTTACAAAACCTACAAGCCACAATATCACTAGGCACTTCCCTCGGAATCACCTTCAATTGGCCAAAGTCTGTGTTGCTGCCATCTCAGCGCATAAAGTTCATCGGAGTAGAGATAGACTCGAACCTAATGCGGGTCTATCTTCCTACAGAAAGGATACAAACTATACAGGCTCAAGTCCGAGCCTTGATTCTCAGATCCAAAGCTCCAGCCAGGATGGTCCTGCAGCTATTGGGCTCTATGTCGGCCACTGTTCTCCTAGTCCCCTTAGCAAGATTACATATGAGAATTCTCCAGTGGCTCCTTTCGACACAGTGGTCCTTTCAGGATCTCCCTCTGTCACCTCATCCGGATCACGGAAACTTGCAAACGGGACCTTCGCTGGTGGCTGGTGCCCTCCAGTCTGGATCAGGGACGACCCTTTGTTCCACCTCCTCCTGTGGCCACTTTGACTACGGACGCCTCCCAGATGGGGTGGGGAGGCATTCCCTGGGCAGGTCAGTCCAAGGCAAATGGCATTCGGAAGAGAGCCTCCTTCATATCAACATTTTAGAAATGAGGGCGGTGTTTCTGTCCCTACAAGCCCTTCACGATTACCTCCCTCAGGGCGTAATTGCCATTCACTCCGACAACATGTCAGCAGTCTGGTACCTGAACAAGCAGGGAGGGACCAGATCCTACCCCCTTTGCAGAGAGGCCATGAGAGTTTGGGAATGGGCAGTGACGACCAAACGTTTTCTAGTAGCGACTCATATCCCTGGCAAGTCCAGCGTGATAGCCGACAGGCTAAGCAGAACAATTCTCTCTCCTCACGAGTGGTCTCTGAACGATGCAGTGACAACTCAGATCTTCAGCAGATGGGGAATTCCTTGTTGCGACCTCTTCGCAACCCCGCTGAACGCGAAGTTCAAGAACTTATTCTCTCTCACTCCAGCTCTGGGGGAGAGTCCTATGGACGCATTAGCCCATCCTTGGCCCAACGGCTTGCTATACGCCTTCCCCCCAGTTCCCCTCCTTCCCAGAGTGATCCAAAAGGCATCTGACTTGGCGAGTAAAATGATTTTGATTGCCCCTTACTGGCCTTTACAGGTATGGTTCCCCTATCTTCGGAGATATGCGCTGGACGGTCCATGGTTCCTGGATCAGATCCCAGACCTATTAATTCATCAGTCGGGACAACTCCATCAGTCCCTTCACACTTTGAAGTTAACAGCTTGGCTCCTCCTCTTCCGACTGTAGTCAGGAATCATACCTTAGACCCGGAAGTCATTCATATCTTATCCTCGGCCCACAAGTCTGCCACTAAGAAATTGTATACTAGCAAATGGAAGAGATTTGCTATTTGGGCTCAACTCCGGGGTCTGGATCCCATCACTGTTCCGGTATCGGAAGTCCTGAAGTTTCTGACTTCCCTATTTAATCAAGGTTCTTCAGTCTCTACCATCAAGGTCCAATTGGCAGCTATTTCCAATTTCCATGAATCTACAAACCCACCTTTAATGAGCAACAGATTGTGTAAAACCTTCATGAAAGGTGCTCTGCTTTTACGACCTCCGATTTCTCATCCTGCTCCTCCGTGGGATCTCGATGTGGTATTACGTGCCTTAACCTCCTCCCCCTTCGAGCCGGCAGCAACATGTAATTTGAAATTTCTTTCTTGGAAAACCGCCTTTCTGGTCGCTATCACTTCTGCCAGAAGAGTTTCAGAACTTCAAGCTCTGTCTGTAAAACCACCGTATCTGGTTTTTCACAAAGATAGAGTATCCCTCAGGCCTGATCCATCTTTTGTCCCTAAAGTTTGTTCCAGTTTTTGCCTGCAACAATCACTAGAACTTCCAGTTTTCTTTCCAAAGTACTCAAACAAAGCGGAATACATCTTCCACACATTGGATGTTCATAGGCAATTGCGTTTTTATTTAGACAGGACCCAACAAACACGGAAAACAGATCAGTTGTTTGTGTCCTTTTCGGATAATAAATTGGGCAAATCCATCACAAAGGTCACTATTGCCAAATGGATCAGGGACTGTATTACTCAGGCGTATTCCTCTTCTAATAAAGAGCTTACAACCGCTATCAAAGCTCACTCTACAAGAGCTATGGCTACCTCAATAGCATTCCATTCTAAGCTTGCCATTAGTGACATTTGTGCTGCGGCTACATGGTCTTCCCCGCACACTTTCATTTCCCACTACAAATTGGATGTGGCATCTCGGGGGCGAGCTTCATTTGGTTCCACAGTGCTCAGGAGTGTTTTCCAGTGAGCCACCCAGGATTTAGGTGCTAGGGACGCTGTCCCATCGGTACAGAATGTAGGCGAGATAGGATCACATAACATCTTTTAGTTATGTACTTACCATAACTTTAGATGTTTGGGATCCATCTACACATTCCTAATACCCACCCTCCTTCCCCCTGCCTTGGAGATCAGAAGAGATCAGACGGTCCGAATTCTATTGTTTCATCTTGAAACATCTGGCAATGTTATATAAACAGTTATGTGTGTGTGCATGAATGCGGACAAACAAGATCTGGGGGATTAGCGGTGGTGCATCCTGGGATAGAGAATAGCTCAGCCAATAAGAGGCTTCGCTCTATAGCATAGCGTGCCGAGTCGGAGCCGAGGATCGGCTCCGAGCCCATCAGTACAGAATGTAGGCGAGATGGATCCCAAACATCTAAAGTTATGGTAAGTACATAACTAAAGGTTTTCGCCTTGGAACTCTACTATGCATGCCATTTTTGCCCAGTCTCTTTCTTAAGGTCAGTGTTCATGACTCAACCATAACTGAGGCAAGTGAGGCCTGCAGTTCTCTAGATGTTCTGGGTTCTTTTGTGACCTCTTGGATGAGTCATCACTGCACTATTGGAGTAATTTTTGTAGGTTGGCCACTACTGGGAAGCTTCACCACAGTTCCATGTTTTCTCCATTTGAGGATAATAGCTCTCACAGTGGTTCGCTGGAGTCTCAAAGCTTTAGAAATGGCTTTGTAACCTTTTCCAGACTGACAGATGTCAATTACTTTGTTTCTCATCTGTTCCAGAATTTCTTTAGATCGCATGATGTCTTCCTTTTTGGGATCTTTTGGCCTACTTCACTTTGTCTGACAGGTTCTAGTTAAGTGATCTCTTGATTCAACACGGCAGTGATCAGGCCTGGGTGTGTCTAGTTAAATTGAACTCTGCTTACCCAAAAATTGATTAACCACAGATCTGAAGTAGTTAACTTCATTTGTCAGCAACCTGTGGGTTACAGATCCGATACAGATCCGAGCCGGCAGCATACCAAGCTAGAGATCCGAGCTCCAAGCTCCACCCCCTTACCCATACTACCCTGCAACCTCCTTCCAATCCTCAGATCTCGTTTGCCGTGGCTTTCCCAAGCACGGGATTCCTTGAGCTCCAGGCGAGTTTAGTATTTTCCATTTTATATATAAAAACTTTGGGTATTTAGTTGTTTGTGTGTGGTAGTATTTTCTATATTGATAGATACTTGTTTTTGTTCTTAATTTATCTATATCCCTCTTATCCTTCATATCTCTATCACCTAGTAGGCCCCCCTTTTCCTTCAGGTGTGCGTGTGAGTGTGGGTATGGCTGATGGCCAAAAGCTTACTTTTTCTAAGTGCACTGAGTGTGGCCAAAAGCTGTCGCCAGCGGATGGTCACACTCAGTGAGTTCTTTGCTTGGGGTAGCCCATATTTCCTCAGGCTGCCAAATTTGTGCAGCCTTTAACCCCCGGGCCTTGAGAGATAGGAAGAATAAGCTGATTCTGGCGGGCCTCCTACCCGCGGAATCGGCTTCTTCTTCCTCCTCTCCCTCTATAGTGACAACCGCGGCTGCGGTTGCCCAACCATCTGGCCCTCCTCCCCTGTCTGGGACTCACCCTCCCACCTCGTCTCAGGGAGAGTGAGAGGCAAAAAAAGATAGGAAAGAGAGAAGGGAGAGAGAGAAAGAGAAAGAAAGGGACAGAGAGAGAAGCCACAAACGGCGGGCCGAATTGGACCCCTCAGCTCCTCCTGCCAAGGTTCTCCCTTCCCCATCGGGGACTTCCAAGCCTTCCTCCCCACGGCTCCGTTCCCCACGCTTCTTTTCAGAGCCGGAGGAGGAGGCCCGACCATCTTTGAGATCGTCGCGTCGGCCTTCCCGACCGGCTTCGGCGGCCTCGTCCAGATCAACTAAAAGCCTCTCGGAGGCAGATATGGACCAGATGATGCGTCGCTTCTTGCAGACTCAGCTGCAGATGGGAGTGTTGCTGCCTCCCCCCTTCGGCGGGGAGTTCAGCTCCACTGTTTGCCTCAATAGCTCCTTCTCCGATCCACTACCAGGTTTCGGAGTCTTCGGATCCAAGGAGCCTCAGAGTCAGGGAGTTGGCGCCGATGGTTATTGCCACCTCGACACCGGCCATGCCCTTGAGCCTATCTGATTCCTTTTCGGATCCGAGCTCTCGGGGCAGAGAGCTGGGTATCAGATCCGAGGGGGCGAGTGTGTCTTCGACTCCATTGCGGTCGGAGCACAGCGTCCACTCGGATCCGAGCGCTTCGGCTCCGACACCGATCCCTTCATTGGATTCGAGGGTGCCGGCCACCTTTCTTAGAGAGGCCGGTTCCCCTTCGGCATTTGACATTGTGGAGAGGGTTTTCTCTAGAGGATTGAGACCCCTCGCTCTGTCCTCAGGATCCACCCCTGCTCCCTAGCAGCTCGGTTTGTCCTCTGTCATAGAGTCCCAGGGACAAGCCTGTGTCACTGATGCCCCAGCCAGTTTCCCTGGAGGAACCCAAATCTCGTGGTGATTCCCCCCCCGGACAGTACCCCTGAGGAAACTTGTGCAAATGGAGGCACTTGGACTCCCCTGAGTCCCTCACCGAGGATACCGATTTGGAGGAAGGGGAAAATTCTCCCAAGTCACCCCCCCGACGACGTCTCCTTCAGAGACATTACGGAAATACTCCGCCACTCCGCCAAAAAACCTTCCTCGGACGAGTCTGTATTCCTGGAAGCGTTCGACACAGGCCTATCTACCTCTTGGGTGTGTGTCCCCCGGCCGACCTTCTGGTCAACCTGATTACCACCAGGGCATGGAAGGAACTGGACACTCTAGAGCCAATCCCCAGGAGGCCCGACAAGATTCTGAGCCCCCATACAGATAAAGCTTGGAGCAAAGGTTCCCCTGTAGATGCCATGGTGGTGGCGGCGGCCACCAAAAAGGAACTAGCTCAGGACAGTTCTTCAGTCCATCCCCCTGACAAGGAGTCTCAGGCAATGGACCATATTGGAAAGCAGATGTTTGCTTCAGCTACCTTCTCTATTAGGGAGCTGAATTACTTGGCCCATGTAATCAGACTGCAGCGGGACCTGGTTAAAGAGTACGCTGAGTCTCCCCCAACGTCCATGTCGGCCGAGGATAAACAGACTTTCTCGGCTCGTATGGCCACTCTCAAGTCAGTGTCTAAAACATCTGTGCAGCTACTGTCCCATGCCACGGAAGGAGCCGCTAGAGCTAGCGGGTCCGATATCGCCTTAAGGTGTCCTGCCTGGCTTCGGCTTTGCGATTTCTCGGAACCTTTCAAGGCATCCTTCGTGAATGCACCCTTTGGGTCTACCCTGTTTGTGAAGACCGTCCGTGAGATGCTGGTCCAGAGCGAGAAAGACGGGAAAACGCTGTCAGCTGTCGGAATCCGATTCTCTACCCCTCAAAGGTCCTTCTCCAGGAACCAGCGAGGGCAGAAGAAGATGTGGTTCCGGAAATCTCAGCAGGCCTGGAATGCTCAGGACTCCTTCTCCCCCAGAGGCAGAGGGGGACAAGGTGGACGCCGGCCCAGAGACAGAGGGGGTCCAAAGAACTTCAGGTCACGGGAACCCTTTTCCTACCGACCCGCGCAGCAGCCCTGAGGGGTTGCCCAACTGCTCCTCTCTGGAGGCAGTCAGGGGGTGTTTTTCGAGGCACCTGGCTCAATGGGAGCCCATCACGACAGATCGCTGGGTGCTTCAGATAATATCCAGAGGCTATTCAATCCCCTTCATAAACAAGCCCCCTTACTCAAGGTGCCTCTTAGATGTTCCACCCACTCAAAGGGAGGCCGCGGCTTTGGAAATAGAAAAGCTGTTAGAAAAAAGAGCCATCCAGCATGTGCCCCCAGACCAGTCCGGATCAGGCATATACTCCAGGTTCTTTCTGGTGCCAAAAATGCTGAGGACTTAAGGCCGATTCTCGACTTGTCAGCAATGAACCTTTACATTGCCAAGGAGAAATTTTGGATGGTCACGCTCCAGTCTATCCTGCCCCTCTTGCAGGAGGGGGACTGGGTGTGCTCCATAGACCTCAAGGATGCATACTACCATATTCTCATGGACAGACGGTCCAGGAGGTTTCTCTGCTTTCGGCTAGGGGCCAGTCATTACCAGTTCAGGGTCCTACCCTTCGGTCTCACCCCAGCCTCCAGGGTGTTCACCACGGTCATGGCAGTTGTAGCAGCCCACCTGAGGCTCCAGGGCATACAGGTCTTCCTGTACCTAGACGACTGGCTCCTCACCTCCCCCACCAGGCATCTACTCTTTCTAGCTAGGGACTTCTTCCTCCGTTTATCATCCCAGTTGGGGATCACTATAAATGTCAAGAAGTCGTTCCTCCAACCTGTTCAGGTTATAGACTTTATAGGGGCCAGGATAGATTCCCTTCAGGTCAAGGCTTTCCTAACGCCAGACAGACTTCACAGCATGACTCTGCATGTACTAGCTCTTCTTCAGTCTCCTGCTCCTCCAGTAGAGTTGGTCCTGAGAGCTTTGGGGTCCATGGCGGCAGCGATCAATTTGATCCCTTACGCTCATCTGCACATGAGGGTTTTACAGTGGACTTTGCAAGTCCAGTGGTCCATTCTACACCATCCACTAAACTTTCTGATTCCCCTCAGCAGGGTTTGCAGGAACTCCCTCATGTGGTGGCTGCAATCCCGAGCCCTTCGGGAAGGACGACCTTTTGTTATGCCCCTACCCCAGGCCACAGTGACCATGGACGCCTCCCACCTAGGGTGGGGGGGGGGCATTGTGCGGACAGGGCTGTCCAAGGCACGTGGACTCGGACAGAGACCGTTCTGCATATAAATGTACTGGAGATGAGGGTGGTCCTTTTAGTGTTGCAGGCCCTTCATGCCTTCCTTCCTCCGAGGACTATTGCGATCCAGTCAGACAATATGTTGGTGGGTCTGGTATATCAATAAACTGGGGGGAACCAGGTCTTACCCTCTTTGCCAAGAAGCCACCAACCGCTTCCTGTTAGCTACGCACATTCCGGGTCGGTCCAACATTCTGGCGGACAAATTGAGCAGAACTATTCTCTCCCCATACGAGTGGTCTGTGAATTCTTCAGTAGTGGAACAGATCTTCCTCAAGTGGGGTCAGCCTTGCTGCGATCTCTTCGCATCGCCTTCCAATGCGAAGTGCAGCGAGTTTCGCTCTAATTCCTCCTTTAGGGGAAGCCCCCAGAGACGCTCTAGTCCATGCTTGGCCGCCTGGTCTTCATTATGCGTATCCACCAATTCCGCTAATGGCAAAATTTTTGCAGAATGCTCGTCTGTTGGGAAGCAAGATTATCCTCATAGCCCCATTCTGGCCTCGTCCAGTCTGGTTCCCCTGCCTATGGTCTCATCTCACAGCTCCTCTCTGGATCTTGGATCCCATTCCGGATCTGATCTCTCACCCTTCGGGAATGGCCCCTCCGAACCTGGACGAGCTCAAGCTCTCAGCTTGGCTGATCCAGTTCCTTTAGTTGCCAGGACTCCCGGTATCTCTTCCCTAGTCAAGTCCATTCTGGTGGCGGCACATAAACCCTCTACCAGGAAGATTTACAATAGTAAATGGAAACGTTTTTCAATTTGGGCTTCACATAAGAACTCTGATCCTTTTACCGCTCCTATTCCAGTAGTTCTAGAATTCTTGTCTCATATTTTTCAGCAGGGGGCCAGTTCATCTACTGTAAAGGTTCAGCTGGCTGCTGTTTCCCATTTCCATATTGGGAACAACTTTGTTTCTGTCGCTGCTACCAGAATTTGTAAGGCCTTTCTAAAAGGTACCTTTCTTTTGAGACCTCCTATTAGAAATTCATCCCCACCGTGGGACCTGACCTTGGTTCTTCAGGCGTTAGTCGTGCCTCCGTTTGAACCCGCAGCTTCCGTTGATCTGAAATTCTTGTCATGGAAGACTGCCTTTTTGGTAGCCATTCCCTCAGCCAGGAGAGTGTCGGAGCTTCAGGCTCTTTCTATCAAACCTCCATACCTTGTATTTCACAAAGACAGGGTATCTCTCAGGACTAATCCCTCTTTTCTTCCCAAAGTTGCTTCCGAGACTAACATTAATCAGTCCATTCATTTGTCATTTTTTTTCCCATAATTACCAGGACAAAGGGGAGTATAAACTTCATTTACTGGATGTTCACAGACAGTTACGTTTTTATTTACACAGGATGGCTGTCTTTCGTAAATCTGACCAAGTTTTCGTCTCCTTTTCAAAATCTTTTCTAGGGAAACTGATTTCTAAAGTGACTCTTGCCAGATGGATTTCGAGTTGTATTCTCTTAGCATATAGAGAATCTGCTTGCAAGAACCAATGGGGGAGTTTATGCTCATTCTACGCGTTCTATGGCAATGTCTGCTGCATTCTGGTCTAGAGTTTCCCTGGATGACATTTGTTCAGCAGCTACCTGGGCGTCCTCTCACACCTTTATTTCTCATTATAAGCTTGATTTAGTGTCTAGAGGAAGGGCTGCTTTTGGCTCTGCAGTGCTCCAGAATATTCTTCCTTGAGAACCTCCCAAGATTTCAGGTAGCTGTGGACTCTGTCCCACAGGTTGGTGATCAAATGAAGTTAACTACTTCAGATATAGAAGTTATGTACTCAACATAACCTTCCATCTGAGTAGGTAACTTCATTTGTCAGCAACCGTCGCTCCCTCCTTCCCCCTAACCTGAATAGTTATTTAGCTGAACTCGAGGTTTGGATGCTCGAGTTTTGTTTGTCACTGAGTCAGGTTTTCTCAGGTTGTTAGTTTGTTTTGTTTGTGCAGGTGGCAAATGCGATCTGAGGATTGGAAGGAGGTTGCAGGGTAGTATGGATAAGGGGGTGGAGCTTGGAGCTCGGATCTTTAGCTTGGTATGCTGCCGGCTCGGATCCGTATCGGATCCGTAACCCACAGGTTGCTGACAAATGAAGTTACCTACTCAGATGGAACGTTACGGTGAGTACATAACTTCTTTTTACTTTGTGATTTAACAAGGGGGGCAATTACTTTTTCACATAGGACCATGCAGGTTTGGATAGTTTTTTTCCTTAAATAAAATCATCACTTAAAAAAATGCATTTTGTGTTTACTTGGGTTATCTTTGTCTAATATTTAAATTTGTTTGATGATCTGAAACATTTAACTGTGACAAACATGCAAAGAAATAAGAAATTAGGAAGGGGACAAATACTTTTTCATTGCACTGTAACTTGCCTGTACCATTGTAAAGTACACACACAAATGTCCAGCACTCCAAAATCTTGTCCGATCGTACTTAAACAATAGAACACTTAGATCTGCTGACAAATTGATGTTAAAGGTCACCAAATCAAATAACAGGTTTGGAGATTTTCTTTACTCCAACATTATTTCCAAAGCCTGAAGCTCCATCCCAAAACATCCTTAATACTCCCAACACAACCAAGTTTAAACATCTTTTCAAAGCACACTTAACTAATAATTGGCTCTGCTCGTGCACTTTCCCCTGGCTAACTGAAGTAGGCATCCCTTTTATCTTCTCTTCATTAACCCTATCAGTTGTCCGCAGTTCTTCTCTCCCACTTTCATCTATTTTCCTACACTTTCTCCACCCCCACCCTTTTACCATCTCTTCTCCTTTAACCCCTTCTCCCTTTTAAGCTTCTCTCTCTATACCATCAGGTATAAATACATGGCAGTGCTCAATTAAACTCTACCAACACTGTTATATAAAGATTCTTCTCTTAAATTGTTAGTCGTCATGCTTCTGACACTTTATCAGAGTTCTCCCTTCTCATGAAACTGGTTAAGGGCATTTCTTAGAAAGTACTTTATAGTGTGGATTTGCTTACTACAGGACAAGGGATTAGTGATCATCCAAATTGTCCAACCCTGGATCTAATACTTGGGATGATAAGTTTTTTATTCCTCTCAGGCACCTTTATTCTGTGGGTGTGTTGTAGGCAGTTAAGGAGTCAAGAAAACCCGCAACTAGAAAATCATATTTATCTAAATGGAAAAGTTTTTTTCTCTGGTGCTAAAACAAAGGGCAGGATCCATCTTAAGCCTGCACTTAGGGGTACATGTGTCAGCAGTTTGTGCCTGTTTGCCAGGTGTCTCCTTTATCTCTTCTTTTTCAAGTCAGGCAGTTTGTTATGGTAATGCTGCAGAGAACACAGTATTCTTTAGAAAAGTCATCTCATTTTGAAACAGGTAGCTTTAACTGATTATGCTTGAAGGGTTTCTGAATTCCAGGCCCCTGTGCATATTCAACCTTTCCTAGTATTTCACAATGATAGGGAGAGTACGAGTCCCAGTCCTTCCTTTATGCCAATGATAGTTTCTGAATATACCCTTAAACTGTTCAGCTCCCTGCCTTCTATCCTAAACCACAGAATAAGGGAGAATTCTTTCCTGATTAGTCATATACACAGAATTCGGGTTTGTCAGAATAGAAAAGGGATCTTTAGAAAAACAAGTCCAACTTTTTTCCCTGCAGGGTGGGGTATCCCTTTTCATTTATTTCCCACTATTCTTTTTCTAGGACTTGATTTGGAGCTATTGACTTTAGCCTCCTACTGTAGGGACATGAAAGTTCTGAGTTTTGATGTATCCATATATCCCTCTTCTACTAGCTTATCTGTTCATGCCAAGGGTAGACATTAAATGGCACTAGTGTAAAGAGCTTGAGCAGACTGAATGTATTTACGGGTATCCTGATAGGTGGGTCCAGTTTGTGAGGAATACTGCAACAGTAATCAGTTCAAACATCTGCTGTTATAATAAATTTTCTACACAGCTGTACTATCTTTTTGTGAATCTAAAAAAAGAAAAGGTCTTTGGTTGATTCCCGCTATCTAAATTAAAAACTTTTTCTAGAAATTGATAACCCGTGTAATCCTTTTACCATACTGTAATGTAACTGAGGATACTGTACATGAAACAGCAGTCAAGCATCAAGTAGAGTTTTTATAATTTATATAAATTACATTATCTTTTCTGTCCACTTTGACCTGTAGGAATTCGGCAAAAGGCAGCTCTAATTTGTCATCTGCAGCTTCTTTGAAACGCTTGAGCTCCCCCCCCCTTGATGCAGATATCTTCTCTACATTCTCAAGATCTGGTTTGCCATATAACTGTTGAGAAGCACTCTCATGCTTGCATTTAAGCACAGCTGTTTGTTTTCCTTGTTTTATTGAGTTGAGTAATTTTTCATCTTCCTTCCTTTCATCGATTCTTGCCTTTCCTTCTGTGGATCATGTTGGCCTGATGTCAGTCCATGAAGCTCCTTCACTACCACATGTCTTAAAGCCAGAGATGTCAAAGTTAATGCTTCTCCCAGTGCATACTTCTTGGCACTACCCAGATCTGATCCCCTTTTGCCAATTTTTCAAGCCTTTGACTTTGATATTCCCTCTGTGTCTGGTGTATCTTAGCACCAGGCCTCAACTTAAAGTCTCTGATACCCTCTTTGGTGCCTTTTTTGGTTTTGGGCTGGCTCTTCAACAGTAGTAGCTCTATAGCTCCCCCTACTATCACTAGGGAACACATCCTTAATGCTCTCTCTAAGACCAAGAACACTGAATCATTGGGACCAGGCAGTATCCTAGGATGCCTTCTCAATGCCATGAAACATGACCTATCAGGTCCTCTGGAATTAGTATTTAACTGTAGCCTCCAAACAGGCTTTGTGCTTCATGAGTGGAGAAAGGCAACAATCATTCCCCTGCACAAAGATGGGCCATCTACAGACCCATAAGTCTCACTAGTCTTGTATGCAAAGCCATGGAAAGAATTATCATGGAGATGATCAAGAGAGATATAGTAAACCTCCAGGTACTAGACCCAACCCAGTTTGGTTTTGCCAAGGGTAGATCATGCCTTCTCAACCTGGTGGATTTCTTTAAGAAGGTCACTAAAGCAATGGATGAGGGCAGAATCGTTCACATTGCCTACCTTAACCAGGCCAAGGCATTTGACACAATACCCCACTCGGACATTGTTGACAAACTCAGGAGGTTAGGTTCAAACCTATATGTCACCCGCTGGATAGCCAGCTGGCTCACAGACAGGACCTAGGAAGTTAGAATTGGGAAGTCCACTTTTACTAAGAGGCCAGTCACAAGTATAGTCTCTCAGGGGTCAGTCCTTGGACCACTCCTTTTTGGCATTTACTTCTCAGAAGCTCAGAAGTCAAGACCAATGTCAGTGGTCTGTGGCTGACTAAATTTGCAGAGGACTGCAAATTAGGAGCTGTCATTGAATCTCACACTGACAGAGATGTTCTCCAGGAGGCGCTGACACAGACAAACAACTCGTGTCAGAGCCATGGTCTAAAACTAAATGCAAGGAAATGCATAATAGTATCATTTGAGAAGCCATCCATCCCTGTTAACTTTCATATTGACAAGATACCCCTTAGAATTGACCCAGTAGTCAGGGACTTAGGGACACACACAGATAGTAATCTAGTTTTTGATCATTATGTGTCTACAGTGGTGAGGGGGTCATTCTATGTTGCGCAACTTATAAAGAAAGGTATGGAATCCAAGTCCAAGGAAGTCATTGTTCCACTGTATGCGGCATCCATCAGACCTATCATTGAGTACAGAGCCCCCTTTGGTATGTACCTAACCAGTCATATCCAACAGTTGGAATGTCCACAGAGGTTCCTCACCAAACAAATTACAGGGCATAAGTAAAATGTCTTATGCATACCTCCTCAAGGCCCTATCCCTATATTCTGTTTCCTATAGGCTTTTCAGGGGAGATCTATGTCTGGCATACAGGGCATTGTCATACCCCTCCCTGATGGACCTCTTGCATCTCCACAAAACAAACCGCACCAGAATTACTCGTTCTAAAGACTTAAACCTTGCCTGTGATATAAATAAAAGCTGCTGGAGAGAGAGATATGTATCCCAGAGACTATCATGTCCATGGAACAGGCTTCCCATTCATGTGAAGCAGAGTTCCTCCCTAACCCATTTCAAGTGCAACTTGGATAACTGGATGGGAAACCAGAAAGTCATCCCTGGTTTGGCACCTATGTCTCTAATGGACACAGGTAACCTGTAAATGGTTCATCTCCCAGGCCCATGCTTACACTTTTCAAGGGTATCAGAACTTGTCAGAGATTTGGAATGTATGGCTAGGCTTAAATAGGCCCTTGTGGTCATTAGCCTAATAAACATCTATGAACCTGTTTGAGTTGTTGGCACTGATCTTGGTTTCAAAGCTCACTGGATCGTTGATGGTGCCATGCTCTGGAATTCAGACATCTGCTTCTTTTCAGACAGTGACAGTGTTGTGACAGGCATCTCTGATACTGATGGATTCCATTTTGGTATTCATTTGCTTTGACGAAATCATTGCCTGTCCATCAAAGCAGACAGGAGATGCACCCCTCCCCGTGACACCATTCATTTTGTGACCTTGAGCCTTTGGCATCAGTCCCAGAGATGAAGTAGATTTCAAGAAGTCCCTTCTATAAATGCCTTGTCTGTCTTCATGGGCTTTCAGACAAGTCGTTGTCAGAGCCACCTTGCAAACATGCAAAAAATAAATAAATAAATAAATAAAAGGAGGTCCATAAGACTCACTAGTGGTGTCTTTGACATCAGATAAGAGTTTGTAGGAGGAGGTTCTCCAGAGCACTCCTCAGAAAGGCACCATATTTGGTGAGATAGTAGAATTGAGGAGAAGGGGGTCCTTGACCAAATCTGATACTTGAAAGCAGATTGAGTCAAAGGTGGCCAGTACATTGACTGTATGTAACCTTTCCATGCAGCTTTTGCATTATACTGTTGATGGAGTAGTTAGAGTAGCTGGTGAGACATGCATGCTTGTGTGGCTTTGCTGACAACTGTAAAGCTTCTTTTGTGTCTGTTACGATTTTGTTCCATCCTTTTGGAGCTAGATTAAAGGAAAAACTAATTAACAAAATGCTTTCTCAGCAGCAACAGTAGGGA
Source organism: Protopterus annectens (assembly GCF_019279795.1). Taxonomy (NCBI): domain Eukaryota; kingdom Metazoa; phylum Chordata; order Ceratodontiformes; family Protopteridae; genus Protopterus; species Protopterus annectens. Next base: position 250,120,372 of record NC_056728.1, on the reverse strand, counting down.
AAAGTAGGGTAAATAATCAGACTGTAAATTCATAAATGTTTAAGAATTTCCAAAACTTTTTGTACAAAAACTGCTTTTGTTTTTTACTGAAGACTTCATCAGACTATTGAATTCCAGTAAACCCACTTTTTTATTCTGTTAAGTCACCTGAACAAATCATTGACGCAAAACACGGTATAAAATTGTTTTAATGGAATTCAGTGGCCTGATGAAGTCTTCAGTGAAAGATAAAAGCGCTTATGTACAACATTATTTTTTTATTTTGGAAGTTTTTATAATTTTCTCCTGGCACTGTTGATAAAATGTCAATTTTTTTATCTATTTCTTTTGTTGAGGTGACATGAGGATTTACAATGAAATACTGCTGAAATGCAAACAGTAAGGGAAGTAAGTTTTGAAACTTCTCAAATGTTCTTTTCTATGAAATGGGAGTTTCAAAAATCTCTGGTTCAGAAAGTTCTAGTACTTTTCCTTTGATTTCCTTTTAGTTTGGGTTTATCTGGCCTTTTGAGTCTTCTGTCAAGACTTACCGGTCTGCCATCTCTGTTTCTGTCCATAGATCCTTCCCTTTCTAGCCTGCCTCAAGTCAAACAGTATTTGAAACGAGTTTTACATATCTGTCCACCTTAGAAGATATGTAGCCCCTTCCTAGGATTTTAATTGTGTACTGGAGAAACGCTCAATTTTTCCTTTTTAACTTGCTCATGAGGCTGATTTGAAGTTCTCGGTAAACAGTGTTACTCATTGCTCTGACCACTGCAAAAATCAAGTCGGAGTTACAAACTCTTATGGTGATTCAACCCTGCCTCATCTGTCACAAACATAGGGTACTTTGAGAATAGATCCTTCTTTTATGCCTAAAGTGGCTTCAAAGTTGAGATAGGCTGTTCATCTCTTTGTTTCTATCACTGTCAAAACAATTTCTAAATGGTTATGTTATGCCATTACTTTCTCACCATAGGAAGACATTTTCAAGCAAGGAATTGGTCCGGTGTGCCAGGGCTTTGGCTACTATGCTGGCTTTTTGGTAAGTGATTGAATCTAGAAATATACTAGAGGCAGCAGTTTGGTCATCTGTGCACGCCTTTACCAAGTCTGACAAATTATATTCTGTCTCGAAGTCCAGAATAGGCTTTGCTAGGACTATTGTCAAGGAACTTCTGGACTCTGATCCTTCTTCCTCTTCTTCCCTTTCTTTTTAAGCTCTGGTGTTTGTCCCATATAGCTTAGGCTACTGCAACTGTGATCTAATGATGAAAGTATTACAATATTGTAAGTAAACTTACCATAAGACTAGATATTCATATAAATCAATGTTGCTGTAGGAACTCCTCCACCCCCCTTCTTTTATGTTTTATGCCAGGGTGTGGATATTTTTTCCCTTTTTCCTAACACATATTTAGCTGGCAGTGGTTTATCCTCCCTTACCTTGAGACGAGAAAGCTCTGAAGGTTTAGTTCCCTAACCACTGATTTTATACCATTTCCCTCAGGTTAGTCAGTGGTTAGGACACATGGAAGGTGCCCTAAAGCTTTTGGAATTGGCCGGTTGTTCAGTCCTTGGTGTGATGTGACCCATGTAGCTTTGGCTGCTGCAACAATGATCTATTCAGACATCTGATGTTACAGTAAGTTTACTTACACCACTGTATTTTCTTTTTAAAGATCCAAAGGGACTCTTCAATCATTGGAACCTCCCTTTTGGCCTAGACAATATTGGCTGTCCTTCCTTGATCACTGTTGCAGTATTAATCTGTGGACATCCTGCCAAGGATAGCCATTTATCCTGCATATCATAGCCTAAGAGCTCTACCCCAGTGTTGTAGGTGTGGTGTATGACCTCAGCCCCACTGGATGCTGTTTTGCATAAAGGACCTATAGACATAAATATCTCAGAACTTTCTTGCTGTCAGCCAGGACCTGAACTTTCACTTCAGCTTTTGTTTGTCAGCTGCACGATTCATGCCTCTTTCTTTGCTGTTGGGCTGATAGTATTCCTGTTCGGAACCCTCTTCGTTCTTATTTTTGTTATTCATAAGTTTTGTAGATGTCTTGGGGGGGGGGGGTTCATGTGATTGTGGGAGGCAGATTCCTCACAGAAATCACCAAATTTAGTGTTTGTTCTGTCTAGGTGCTGAGCATGATTAGAGATTGCTCTCTCTCTCTCTCAGATGTTTAAGACTGTGTGTGGTCTTCTACCTTTCTTTAAAAGTTATCTTGAGAATCAGAAACCTAAGGCCCTTGCCCAGGGTAAGATGGCATCTGATTTCTCAATAAGCCAGTGTCCTTTCTCTGGAAACCAAGTCCAAAAAGCTTAGATTGGAGACTTTAGTGTGGAGTTGGACCTGAACATCTCTGTTGTCTTTTAGTGAGACCTTGGACTGTCCTGCTGTTTGTAATTTTGCTGCTGCTTTTGCTATTGTGACCCATTTTAGAGGCCAATATGGCACAGCTATCTCGCACATCTGTGGTGTATAACCATTTATTTGCTTTGGCCAGTAAGGGGGAACCATGGCTTTTTAGTTTGGAGGGACCGGTTGGCATACTTCAAAGCTTAGTTGGGGAAAGAAATCCCAGGTAGTCTGAGGTACGCCAGGGCTCAGAGGTTCTGCAGTTTCTCCTCTGCCTGTGAGGGATCAACAGTAGGAATGTCAGGATTTGTTTTTTAAAAACAAGGAACATCTTTATTGAATTCTCAGTTATGACGTAGGTTGTCATAAATTTATGTAAATGAAAACAAACCATATTGACATTTTCAGTTGAAAACATTATAAATCACTTATCTTCTGTACAGACATGGTCAGTCTGCCATTGCATAGCTCATTCAATCCTGCCTTCCCTAAAACTTCATTCCTCCTAGAAAACATTATTCTGTATGTATTATTCCCACAATTCCCATTTTTTTGTATGCAATTTGCTCCTACCCTTTACTAAAGATCACACTTTATTTTTTTTTTCATCTCTGTTACTCTACTCACTGTTCTAGTACAGTTTGGTTTACGCTTTGATTTCCATTTTCTATTAATTGCTTTTTTGGCAGCTACCATAATTAAACTCAGCAAGACCTTAATAAGTCTAGGCAATTCCAATTCTGTATCGCAGCTTAAAAATCATTTTCTTAGTTACACTAATGTGCTCATCCAGTATTTCTGATAGAATAGTCTGCAGGAAACTTTTAAAGTTTGTCAACTTGTTACACTCCCAAAAAATATGTTACCAATTGCCTCTTTCTTCCCCCATCACACATCCAGTATTTGCAGTCTACTTTACTTTGTTGCATATTTGAGAGCCATACATAATATTCCATGTGGTTATTATCCCGGTCTCTATTTTTGGAGTATCCCGTGGGTTTCATCATTGTCCCTTTCCACTTTGAATTATAGCTTTCTGCTTGTGCTATGTATATGAGCCTTAGCTGTGTAGCTCTGAAATACCCCTTCAAATCAGTTAATCCCAAACCACCTAGTACTGTTGGAAGGATCAACATATCAAACTCGACTCGTGCCCTCTTCCTCTCCCAGATAAAATCCTTCAACTCTATCAATTGCTATCCACAACTTCTCCTGGTTGATAAAATATATCTGACCTGTTTATGAAACTAAAGGGACTACAAACATTTGACTGCTTGTATCTTGCTGTCCATATCCATAAAGCAGAGCTCAGTTTTTGTATTATCTTTTGATTAGTCTCTTCACACATATCCTTAGCTGTCATAGCAGAATCCTTTTTAACACATGGTCCGAAGTACTTCATTTTAACATGTCCCCATAAATATTGGTAATGCTGAACCAATTTATGTGTGGGTACATAGTTTATAGCTATTGCCTTTGTTTAATTGTCATTAATTTTGTATCCCAAAGGACTTAAAACTGTCTCAGAATGTTCTACAATACCTAAAATGTCCTCTTCTAGTTTTATCAGGTAAAAAATAACATAATTTGCAAATAAAATAAATGAAAAAACTGGCAGGAAGGGTTCCAAGGAACAACAAACACAAAAATGTTGAATAAAAGCAAACTTTAATGCTGAATAAATCCAATAAAAGCAATGTATAAATCCGGAAAAATCGATGTGAGCGCTTTCGTTAAAACAATGTTAGCTTCATCAGACAAGAGTCAGTGTGCACAGCCAATGTTTAAATACATTTTAAAACCTTCTAATACATTCTGATTGGACACAGAAAACCAGCTGAACCATGAGTAGATGTAGTTAACCCTTTGCTAACTGTTACAGCAACACTTCACTTTAAAAAATATGTATATACACTAAAAATAATTCTAAAAGCTGAATGTTTGTAAAAAACTGAATTAGCAAACCAAGTTGATGTCAGTATCATAATAGTCAGACTTTAAAAATATTTTACAATTTAGATAAAAACATTAAACTTTTTCTTATAAGGTGTTTGTGTGGGATAGCTAAGTTTGTACTATTTTCTTCTTTTCCAAGGCTTTTAGTTTTAAGGCGGGTAATTTATGTCCTGTCATTAATGCCAGGCCATTTGTCTACATGCAAAAGGATGCCATCAGGAAAAATAACATGAATAATGCATTGGCTAGGCACATTCATGACAATAGTCACAGCTTCAGTTTTATGGCTATTGACCATGTTACTATTGGTGACAAGTTACCCTGGGGGCTCCAATTGGAGTTAAAACAACTGAGATGGCAGATCCTTTTGCATGCAGACAAATGGCCTGGCATTAATGACAGGACATCAATTACCCGTCTTAAAACTAAAAGCCTTGGAAAGGAAGAAAATAGTACAAACTTGGCTATCATGCACAAGCACCTTATGAGAAAATGTTTACTGTCTTTACCTAAATTGTAAAATATTTTTAAAGTTTGACTTATGATACTGACATCAACTTTTTAATAGTTCAACTTGGTTTGCTAATTCATTTTTTTACAAACATTCAACTTTTGGAATTATTTTTAGTGTATATACATATTTTTTAAAGTGAAGTGTTATAACAGTTACCAAAGGGTTAACTACATCTACTAATTTTACTCCTGGTTCAGCTGGTTTTCTGTGTCCAATCAGAATGTGTTAGAAAGTTTTAAAATGCATTTAAACATTGGCTGTGCACATTGACTCTTGTCTGATGAAGTTAACATTGTTTTAACAAAAGTGCTCACATCGATTTTACTGGATTTATACATAGATTTTATTGGATTTATTCAGCATTAAAGTTTGCTTGTATTCAACATTTTTGTGTTTGGTGCTCCTTGGGACCCTTCCTGTCCGTTTTTTCATTTATTGGGTTTGTTTCTACATTTTCCTCAGTTTATCACATAATTTGCAAATAACGCCAGCTTTTCTTCATTACCATACCAATTATATACTTGAATTTTTAAGTTCCTTATTTTCTTTACTAATGGTTCTAAATGTAATGCAAATGACAAAAAGGAAAGAGGTCACCCCTGCCCGGTTCCTCTGCTCAAACAGAACTTATCAGCGAGGCCCCCCACATCCAACACACACATTTTAATTTTCAGTTCTGATCCCTTATATAGCCTCCTAATCATCCTTATTTTATCAGGGAATGCAAATACTTCCATTGTCATGCTCATAAAATCCCAGCTTACTCGGATGAATGCTTTCCCTTCATCGAAAACAACCAAGAGCAGTGGTATTTTCTTACATTTGGCTTCGCTCTGGATCATCATTGTTATATTAATTTGTCAAATGTTTCCCCTCCACAAAACCACATTGATCCATATTTATTAATTTTGGCCTCACCTTTGCCATTCTATTAGTCATTATACAAATGAACATTTATAATCATGGTTTAGAGATAAATGGGCTTATATGAAGCTGGATCTGATGGGTCTTTACCATCTTTAGGTATTACACCCACCACAGCTTTCTCCCAGGATGTTGGTGCTTCTCCTCCTTTTAAAATACTGTTAAACAAAACCTTCCAGATCTTTATCACTTTCTTCCCTTCTAGCTTCCAAACTTCCAGGGGAATATCATCTATTACTGGAGATTTTCCTGTAGATTGGTTATGCATCACCATTTTTATCTCATCTCCTCCTATCCTGTTAGTAATTGTGCCTCATCTACCTCTAACCTTGGCATATTTAATTCTTCTATACACATTTCCATTTGTACTTCTTTATTTCCAGATGTCTCTGCTTTATACAGATTTTTGTAAAATTTCCAAAATATTTCAAGTACCTCTACAGGATCTCTAGTTATTGTCCTTGTTATGGACTCCCTAAGCAACAACTGTTGATACTTTGTGTTGCCTGAGCTATTGTGCTAAAAGCTTTTGTGCTCTGGAGTTATCAAAAAAGAGTTGCTTAGTAGCAGTCTTTTTTAAACTCATTCATATTATCGAAGTAGCCCCTTATTTTCTTTTTAGCAGTCTGCAGTTGCTCCTCTTCTTGTTCTGTGAGATTCCCCCTATTCTGCAGTACTTTTGACCATTGTTGGTCTGTCTAAATAATTCTTGTTACTTCTTGATCATGTCTTTTTTTTTTCTTTTATTTCCACCCTATTTTTAAACTCCACTTTCATTTAATCCCACTTCCTAGCTATATTTTCTGAAGCAGTTTCTATCTTCCCTAGTAACTCCCAAATAATTTCCACTATCCATTCCTTAAACTCCTTTGTTTTATCAGATAGGTGGGGGTTATGCCAGTGTCTCATTTTATTTCATTACCCTGCATTTTTAGTTAAGTTATTATTGGTGTGTGATCTGAAATAGTTATTGGATGAATATCAAAACTTTCAATTAAATGCACTTGTTCTTTGAAGTATAATTTCTGTCTAGCCTAGCCCAGTTTTTGTACCTTGGGGAATACTATGTAAATTTTCTTTGAGCTCCTGCTACTGAATTAATATCTTTCTTACCAAATATTTTCATCAGTTTCTTCAACAATCTCCCTTCTTGTATTACTTTTTCCCTTCTGGGCCCCTCCAGATACATCTTGACTGTTGCAAATCCATTTCCAGTCTCTACTTATAAGTAATTGTGAGGATATTTGATATTGTTAGCTGTGCTAGCATGACTGGCTGAAGTTTTGTAAATAATTGTAAATAACCCAGTGTTGCCTATGTCAGCATGACTAGCAATAATTTTGTAAATAAGTTTGTCTTTTGATTATCACTCTGATTTATGCAAGATGTTTGAATGTCAAACAGTGTTCTTCTGGCTGACCAAATGTACACTTTTTATGAGGAATTCTGAAAGTATGTTATGCCAGAGTCAGCTGACCTAGATGTGATGTCATTGTGTGCCAGAGCTGGGAGAATAGAATCTTCATTGCAGCTGTTTGTTTACTTTTCAAAGTCTGTTATGAGAGCAGCCCTAGGTCAACTGGTGCTCTAGGCAAAAGGCCTCCACTGCGCCCCCCCAATACATTACCTGGTGCCCCCATCCTGGTCTACCTACACTAAATCAATACTGGAAAAGCACCCCTGCTAGACCAGCGCCCTAGGCGGCCGCCTAGTTGGCCTATGCCTAAGGCCGGCCATGAGAGTAGAGTTCTCACAGCAGCTTCCTGTTACTTAAAAAAAATCTGCTATAAAAGCAGGCTTTTCATCATTTGCAGTTGTTTTCCAGAGCTGTTCAGCATTAGTAGTCCAGTTGTTTCCAGAATAGTTGTCCCAGTTGCTGAGGACAGACAGACAACAGCCTGGAGTGTTGACATAATCCCTCATTTTGCATTGCAGAAGTAAGAGTATAATCTTGCCTTGCTGAGTTATTTAGATTAGATAGGGACAGTTAATCTTCAGAGAGGGAACTACATCTAGTTACTTAGAGATTTTCTAAAATCAGTGTGAACTCTGTCCTACAGTGTTTTCATACTTCCTGTGTGTGAAACTCTGTTGTTGTCAGTTATTCAGTATCTACATGTTTTAATTCCTTTTATTTAATATTAAATATTTACTCCTCCTTATTGTGGGTGGTTATTTAGTGAATACTTTTAATAACTTGAGAGTGTTTGTGTTTATTCTGATAACACCAGGGTCACTCTGAAAAGCCTTACTGCTTTGGTTACATGCCATTTGTATCAATATCTATTTTATCCAATATTGTTGAACACCTTTTTTGAAGGGCATTGTGGTATCTGACTGGTGCCAGCCATTACCTTGTAATTTGGGCAAGGGAGCACAGCAGATAAACCTGTGCCAGTCTTTCCCAAGAGTGTGTGTATGTGTGAATGTGTGAGTATCAGACACTTAAGACTTCTATGGCCTAACTAGCCTGATCTGCAAGGCCATGGAACAGATTATCATGGACCTCATTAACAGGGACATTGGCAACCTCCAAACACTCGACCCCACACAGTTTGGCTTTGTCAAGGGGAGGTTGCGTCTGTTAAATCTGGTCGAATTCTTTGAGACAGTCACCAAAGTCATGGCCGAGGGAAAGACTGCACATCCCCTACCTTGACCTGGCCAAAGCCTTCAACACTATTCCCCACTTGGGCATAATAGATAAACTCTCTCAACTAGGCATCAATCCACATTATCAGATGGGTAGCAAACTGGCTCACTGATAGAACCAACTTAAAATAGAGGAAGCCACCTCAAACAATAGACTAGTAATGAGCGGGGTACCCCAGGGATTGGTCTTGGAGCCTCTGTTATTCAGGATATACTTCTCTGAGGTGCAGGCCGAAACAGTGGGCTATGGCTGACCAAGTTTGCAAATGACTGCAAGCTGGATGGGGTCATCAATTTCCCAAGTGATGTGGACGTCCTCCAAGAGAGTCTCACCCAAACAAATGACTGGTGCCAGAAACATGGCTTCAAGCTGAATGTCAAAAAATACATAATCATCCCCTTTGGGGAGAGTGATGCCCCACATATTGTAACATTAATAACAACTTCCTAAGCATGCAATCAGTCGTGGGGGATTTGGGCACCCAGGTTGATAGCAGCCTGACTTTTGACCACCATGTCTTCCGTAGTATGGAAAGCTTTCTATGTGACCCATCTCATAAGTAAGGGTATCTCATCCAGGGACAAGGAGGCCATAACATCCCTCTATTCTTACTTTATAAGGTCAATGATTGAGTACACCAGCCCCTTCGACATGCACCTGGCAAAACACATGCAGCAGCTGGAGAGACCACAGAGGTTCCTCACCAGAAGAATCCAGGACCTCAAACATCTACCCTACACAGATTAGATAAAAGCCCTGTCCCTCTACTCTGTTTCATATAGACTCCTCAGAGGTAACCTCTGACTGACATACAAAGCAGTCTCAAACCCCGCCTTGATGGGACTGCTGCATATTCGCAAGTCAAGCTCCACTCAAGTAACCCACATGTGTGACGTCAACCTGGTCTGACATCAGTAGGACTTGTTGGCGGGACAGATTTGTGTCCCAGAGTCTCCCCCCATCTGTGGAATCAACTCCACCTCCATGTCAAGCAAAGTACCTCATTATCCCTTTTCAAGCGCAACCTCGATAACTGGATGGGAAACAGAAAATACAGCCCCGGGATTCCACCAATGTCCTTGCTGGACAGGGGCTTTGGGTGCTGACTTGTCTAAACATGGGAAACTTTTAGCTAGCCTTATAAGGGCCTCAGGGCCAATAGCCTAGTAATTCCCTGTGATCCTATGAGTGTTTCAGATACCTAGAACTGGGGCACAGTGCTCTGCAGTGGTTAGTGCGGAGACTCATTTGGAGACCTGGAGTGAAACATATACTCCAGTCCCAGGTTTGAAGCCTGTTCCCAGTGTACATTTAGGGGAAATTGTGTATTTCTATTCCTGCTGTTAGTGACACTCCCTTACTGAAGACAGTGGTGAGGATTAAGACTCCTTAGTTAGTGGCCTCTGGGTAAAGAGGGTTTGTCACAGTAATATTCCCTGCTGAATTGATGTTTAGTGTTGGGAGGGTGGCCTTATGGTTAAGGTGTTTGCCTTACAAGCACAAGGTGCAGGGTTCAAGTCTCACAAGGGATAATTGGCTAGGCTTAAAAATGGCTTGCAAGGGCATTTAGCTTAGTACTAACCTATGAACCTATGAATGCTGATTATTTCTCGCAGAATTTTCTTAAGTCTCGTTGTAGCAATTTTAGGTGAAATAGAATTACATGCAGGCATAATCTTCCTGCATTGCCTTAGCTCCTTACTAATAAAAATTTACCATTATTATCTTTTTTCCTTCTTGTATTACTATTGGAGCTTTTCTAATAATTAATGTAAGTACTACACTTTTCCTTTGTCCCACATAGTCCACTCATTAACCTTCCTGAAATCCTTTCTTTATCAAATTTACATGCTCACTTCTTTCCAAATGCATGTTCTGTAGTATAGATATTTGCACTCTGCATTTTTTAATGTAGTTCACTACTCTTTTAGTATATACCTGTGAGACCATTCACATTTAAACATAATATGGACAGTGTTGTCGTTATGATAAGAAGTTATTATTCCCTGTACAAAACAACGAAACATGAGCCACTCAAAAATAGGAGCTGAATTCACTTTATGTATACATCCGGTACCTCAGCATTTCACCTTCAAGGATAATTTACAAGCTCACAAAGCTCCAGTTATACAACTTTTCCCCCTGCTAATTGGTTACATCATATTTCAAATACATACTTCTTGCAAAACATATATAAATATTACAAAGTGTATAAATATGTAAACCTTATAACATTCACATGTAAAAACTTTATGTATGCACCAAACCTTTCAAATGTAATTTTCAATTTCTTTGTGCCACAGCAACATATTAGAAATTTATGTATGCACCAAACCTTTCAAATGTAATTTTCAATTTCTTTGTGCCACAGCATAGAAATTTCCCCTACTGTGCAGTTGACAAACCCACTAATTAAATATTCAGATTTACCTCAAGATTAAGACCCCTTGGAGACAGTTTGCCAGAATTAATAATCATCCTACTTTCTAAAACGAGTAACTTCATAATGAAGTCACCCCCCTTATATTATAAGGTTGACCCAATACACAAAAGAACAAACTTTCATCAGACCCACCATGGACCAAGTGAAAATGCTCAGCAACAGGACTGTTAATAAATATTCCCTTTTCTAATGTCTCCCAAATGCTCTAAAATTCTTACATAAATTTTTTTTGGCTCGTGTTTCTTTGTACAGTGGTATTTTTGATTGTTGTTTTAGTTAAGTTATTGCACCTGTTTTATGTAAAAGCTTTTGCTAAATGTCTAGTTTCAGCTTTTGTGTTACTTGAATATATTAATGTTTGACAGGTAAATCATTTGTATTCTCTTAAATCAAATTGGAACCTATGTCATATCTTACAAGAAAAAAAAACATAACCTCAGAACACCTCCATTATCTGTTTTCTTAACATAAACACACAACTGTCAGCCCAGCTATCTGGAATTTTGTAAATAATCATATGTCATTTGTGAATATCAGTATGATTCATATGCTTGTCTTACAAATGTAAGAGAATTTTATGTTATGTGTATATTAAACTACTGGTGCAGAAGTATGTTTTGGACAGAGTTTGTACAGTACTGAACTTCAGGGATGTGTCCACAGTGTATCCTACTGGAAAAGAACCGAAATGTATATAAACTATATACCTGTGCAAATGTATGTTTTAATAATAGAAGCTGGAGTTAACTTGCAAAACTTCAAGAAAACAAGTTGAAATTGTTTTACGATTGTGTTATCTCTCAGTTTCAGTGAAGCAGACACAATGTCTAGAGCGAGAGGTTTTTCTATTGTCTTGGAGAGAAGTAATTACTAGGTCTAAAATGTGTTTCATTGTTTTACGACTTCCAGTTCTGAGCAAACATCTGAGAGATATGTATTTTTAACACAGAGATGTTAGTTTATGTTAGCCTGGGAACTGAAGGCAGGTGACAGAGTGATGTCATCCAAGCTGACCCAGCAGTAATGTTTGAACAGCCATCATCATCACCATCTACACTTGCCTTGCCAATAGTAAGTAACCAGGGTACAGTAATTTCTTTTAGATATAGATAGGGAAATAGTAAAGATTAGTTTAGATGTTTTCTGTATTTGAGACTGTTCTGCAATGTTTTAAAATATTTCCTGTGATTTTGAACTCTGAAGCAACTGTGTTGATTGGGTATTGTCTTGTTCTTTTATTATTTATTATTAAATATATTTAAACCTATCTTTGTGGCTGATATTTGTGAGACATATATTTAAGCTCTGAGAGTACTTGCATATGTATTTGTTGAATCTGTACAGGTCGCTGCTAATAGCCTGGCGCTTGGTCAAAAAAGTACCATTTTGATAATAGCAACATTACACAGTAGGATTGGCCACCCTTTGTAAGGGTCTTATAGTAGATGATAAAGAGGGGTTGGTACTAGTGATAACTACCTTATAGTCTGGGCAGAATGAGGCGTAACTAGTAAACCTGTGCCAGCCTTCCCCAGGAGTGACCGTGTGTGTGTATGTAAATCAGACCTCAAAGAGTGTGTGTGTGTGTCAGCTATTTGGCATTGACATGAAGCACTGGTTAGATAGAGAGGGTGCTGGACGTCTTGGCTTGACCCCTTAGCTGATTGAGTCTTATTAGGGACCTGGAGAAAGAGGGAGAAACCACCTCCAGACTGACTGCGATCTCTGTGTGCTTTTAAGGGAAATTGTACTTTACTATGTGTGTACTTGTCATCCTCCCATTGTGTACGTCCCTCACTGTTGCCAGTGGTGAGGATTGAGGCTCCTTGATTACTGGGCCAATGCAGGGGCATGACATATTAATTGGTTGGGAGTGGTGAGATATCCACATCACATATTAATTGGTTGACAGTGGTGAGTTAGCCACATTACATATTAACTGACTTGAAGTGGTGTAGATGTTGAATTCCTGTAGCCTTTGTACATGGGTCACTGAAGGTGTTTGTACTCTCAATCAGCCACGCAGTGAACATTCAGAGTTCATGTCACAATTGTTTTATTTTTTTGTTAGCTTAGTTAATCAGGGAGAATAGGCAGGCATGTCAGCAGAGGAGTATGGCAAGCTGACAAGGAGCCAGTTGGCTGAAATGTGCCAGGCTAAAGGACTGGTGCATGCCAACTGGACTAAAGCAGACATGATTGCAATTTTATTCACAGCTGCATCACAAAATAGCAACCAGGCGGACAATCAGACTGGCAGTTGAGATGTTGACTGTCATACACTGGACAGCTCAACCTTTCCACAGAGGACTTAAACATCTGTCTGGAGTTAGAGACTTGAGCGTTTGGAAATAGAAACAGTAGAGAAACTGACACATCTTGAGGCTGAGGAAAATGAGAAAATGCAATGGTTGGAGGCTGAGAAGAGGCAGAGGCAACATGAAAAGGAGATGCTGACTCTTCGCCAGAGTCATGGAGATAATGGGGAAGAGAGTAACCAAACCCCAGAAGCAACAAATGTCAGTAAATTTCTTCCACAATTTACAGAGGGGGATAATTTTGATAGTTGAGAGGGTATGTAAACAGTATAATGTTGATAAAGGCTCTGGGTACAGTTCCTGATCTCCTTACTCCATGGTAAAGCTGTAACTGTTATGTCTAAACTGTCTGATACTGATTGTTTAAATTATAATATTGTAAAAACTGATGTTAAGTTGTCAATCTCGCTTTCATTCTTGCTTGATGGGTTCGGAGCCGATCCTCAGCTCCGACTCGGCACTTTGCTAAGCTCGAGGGTCACTTTTACCAGCTCGAGGCAGCCCCATATCCCATGATGCAAGGCGGTAAGTACCCAGATCTCGTTTGCCGCTTCGCTGATGAGATCCTCCTTTTACCAGCTCCTGGTAAGTATTTTATATTAAACTGCTTTTAGCCCCTTTTCACTTTTAAACTTTTTTCTCTTAAAGATCTTTCATTTTTAGTTAATTGTAAGCCCCTTTTTGACTAAAATTATCCTTCCTCCTTAATTTTTTTAGTCAGGCCTTCCTTCCCCCCCATCCCCCCCCCCCCTGTCAGGGTGTGTGTGTGTGAGGTTTTTACTGTTTAAACTATAATTTAATTGTTTGTTTGGGACTGTGTGGTTCTGTTTTTTTTGTGCCCACTATGTCCAAAGAGCAGAGGGTCTCAGGCTTTAAGAAGTGTGACTCGTGCTGTCAGAAGATGTCTCTGACAGACTGTCACACTTCTTGTTTATACTGCCTGGGACCTCTCCACCTGCAGGACTCCTGTGCAATATGTCACTCTTTTAGCCAGAGAGTCCAGCAGGAAAGGAGAAACAAATTGATTTTAAGGGGACTCCTTAAACCGGAGGGCTCCCCGGCCAAATCGGCTCCGGGAAAGCCTTCTAAGTCTAAGGCCCAGGCTTCTGTATCCAAGCCTTCGGCCTTGGCTCCGACTTTGTCGGAGTCGAGATCGGCTCCAGCTGGAGCCGATCCGACATTGGCTAAATCTTCGGCACCGATGGCTATCGGTGCCGATACTTCTTTGGTCACCTTGGTGTCGGTTCCGAGTACTGGCTCCGACCACCATGTGGCCTAGGCTTCGGTGTCGGCGCCGACCGGCACCGGCACCGCTATTTCGATGCCTGCATCGGCTCCGGCTGGAGCCGATGCGTCTAGATCTTCTCTCGGAGCCGAAAAGTTATCGGCTCCGACTGGATCAGTAGCCTTGTCGGCTCCGATGGTTCCTTCGAGGAAGAGGTCCAGGTCTCCCTCCTTGGAACCGATTCTGTCGGCTCCGGCCTCGCCTCTTCTTTCGGAACGGAGCCATCGGAGCCGATCATCTAGGTCGTCCAGGTTATCTGACCATGATTTAGAGAGGGTGGTAAGTAGATTATTAAAATCACAGGCACTGGCCCAGATGCTTCATAGTCCGTCTCAACAGACGACTATTAGTCCACACCCTCTTCAAGTTCCTCCTTCAACTCTACCCCAGAGTTTGGAGCTGGAGTCTACGGGGATAGTTACTGCTATGGCTGAGGGGCAGATACCCCCCCCCTTCTGCACCCTCGGCATCTACTCTTATCTCCTCCTCGAGACCTTCCTTGGAGGGATTCGGTGGTCGGGCTTCCCTGGCCTCCTCCGAGGGGGTGAGTGGCATAGGACCCTTGTCCGACCCCGCTCTTCCTCTTGGAGCTTCGGCCTTGGTGAGCTCGGCTCCGACATCTGCCTCGGAGTCTTCCCTTTCGGTGGGCCCGGGAGTCCCGGTTTCTTCGGAACGGGTTCTCTCGGATCTCCCTGGGAGGGGGGCCTTCGAGGTGATGAAGAGTGTGCTGGCCACTGGGCTCAGTCAGCAGTCTATTCCCTTAGCTCCTCCCTCTACAGTGCCTGTCGATATCTCTTCCATCTCTCTTGCTCCCGGACCGAGAGATCCACTGCCTCAGGTTTCCCCACTGGGAAGAACCCCCTCTTCCGAGGATTCTCCTGACCAGTCAGGAGATCCTCCACGCAAGAGGACTTGTAAGAGGAAACACCTGGACTCCCCTGAGTCTACCACTTCAGATACCGACTTAGATGAGTCGGAGGGATCCCCAAGATCCCCCTCTGAGGATGTCTCCTTTTCAGACATCCTAGAGCTCCTAAAACAGAGGGGAAACTGGCCCTCCATTAATCCCTCCGAGGATGAGTCTGTATACCTAGAGGCATTTGGATCTCGACTCTCCACCTCCTGGGTGTCTCCACCTTTCGACCACCTTATGGAGGTTATTGCTTGAAAGGCTTGGGCTGCTCCTGATTCTGTAGAGCCAGTTCCTAGGAGGCCGTCTAAATTTATTACAGCCCCTTCTGAAAAGCAATTCCTCACGAAAGGTGTCCCTGTTGATGCCATGGTGGTGGCGGCCGCCACTAAGAAGGAACTTGCAGATCCTTCCGTACCAGTCCATCCTCCTAATAAGGATTCTGGGACCATGGATAGGTATGGTAAGCGGATGTTCTCCTCAGCGACCTTTGCCATGCGTTCGCTGAACTATTTATGTCACTTCACCAGACTCCAAAGGGACATCCTTAAGGAACTAGGTGAAGTAGTGCAGGATCCTACGGCTGCAGGGGCTCAAGAGAAAATTGCTTCTCAGCTAGGAATCCTTAATTCTATAGCTAACTCCTCCATGCGACTGATCTCGTATGCAGCAGATGGAGCGAGTAGAGCCGCGGGTACAGGAGTGGCTCTTAGACGTCAATCCTGGATGCGGCTCTGTAATTTTGCAGATCCCTTTAAGGCGTCCTTCACAAATTCTCCCTTTGATGGGTCAGCATTGTTTGGCCCTCAAGTGAAGGATACATTGACCAGGTGTGAGCAGGACGGCAAGACTCTTTCTGCCGTAGGGGTCCGTTTTTCTACCCCCTCTAGACCTTACCCCAAAGGTCAGAAGGGCGGAAAAATGTGGTTCCGAAAATCCCAGGGAGTCACGCCGGACGCACGTGGTCAGTTTACCCCTAGAGGCAGAGGGGGTAATAATAACAGACGCCGCTCTAGAGGCAAAGGGGGTCCACAAAACCAGGGAAGCAGAGAGCCTCTCTCTGACAAAGCCCTTCCAGCATCCCTGAGATGTTGCCCGGCTGTCCATCCTTGGAGGCAATCGGGGGAAGACTATCGCTGTACCCAGAAGCCTGGCATTCTCTCTCTCAAGACAGATGGGTACAGTCGATTATATCCGAGGGTTACAAAATTCCTTTCGAGGAAAGTCCTTTCTCTCACAAAAATTCCATTCCAGATGTACCACCCGGTCTAAGGGAAATTGCAGAATCAGAAGTATTAAAGCTTCTACAAAAAAGAGCCATTCAGCCAGTTATAACAGACCATTCAGAGCCCGGAATCTACTCAAGATTCTTTTTGGTCCCCAAAAAGACGGGAGACTGGAGACCAATATTGGATCTCAGCAGACTCAACAAGTCTGCGAGAAAGACGAGATTTCGAATGGTCACACTTCAATCAATTTTGCCCTTCCTAGAGAAGGACAACTGGATGTGCTCAATAGATCTTCAGGACGCTGCACTATCACATAAAATTCACAGGCGCTCCAGAAGGTTTCTCCGCCGCTGGGGTCCAGTCATTTTCAATTCAGAGCCCTGCCCTTTGGTCTCACTACAGCCCCCAGAGTGTTCACCAAATGTATGGCAGTGGTCACGGCTCACCTGAGGCGTCAAGGATACCAGGTGTTTCCGTATCTCGATGACTGGCTCCTTTCAGCCACCACCAGGCATCAACTTCTTCGAGCCAGGGATTACACCCTAAATCTCTGCACTCAATTAGGAATTTCGATCAACTACGAAAAATCCTCCTTATTGCCCTGCCAGTCTATTACTTTCATAGGCGCAAACTTAAACACTGTTCGGATGTCAGCAACCCTCACAGACCAAAGAATCTTAGATATCCAAAGTCACGTGAGGATCATCCTTGCCAGCAGAAAGGTGCAAGCCAGAATGGTTCTGAAGGTGTTGGGCCTCATGGCTGCGGCTATTACCCTTCTTCCCCTGGCCCGCTTCTACATGCGTCTTCTTCAATGGATGTTGTTCACTCAGTGGTCTTACCAACAACTTCCCATGCGTCACCAAATCCTGGTGACACAAATTTGCAAGAATCATCTATCATGGTGGATTACTTCTCCCCAGATTCACCAAGGCAGACCCTTTGTATCCCCGGCCCCGGTAGCCACAGTCACTACGGACGCCTCCCTGATCGGGTGGGGGGGTTATTATCAGGGCAGGATGGTTCATGGGACGTGGCAACTGTTCGAATACCACCTGCACATAAATGTCCTAGAGATGAGAGCAGTGCTTTTAACATTGCAAGCCCTCAACGACTTTCTTCCCTTGGGAACAATTGCAGTTCACACAGACAACATGTCTGTAGTGTGGTATATCAACAAACAGGGCGGAACCAAGTCCTACCCCTTGTGTCGAGAAGCTCTCAGACTTTGGCACTGGGCGATCTCCTCTCATCGGTTTCTGGTAGCAACGCATATCCCTGGGAAAACCAACATTCTAGCGGACAGATTGAGCAGAGCTATTCTCATGCCTCACGAGTGGTCTCTCAAACAATCTATAGTGGAGGAGATTTTTCTAGAATGGGGCCGCCCATGTTGCAATCTTTTTTGCTACTCCCCAAAACAGCAAATGCCCGGACTTCTTTTCTCTCTTCCCACTGCCAGGCCATCCCTCCAGAGACTCTCTAACCCAGGTTTGGCCCCAGGGACTTCTTTATGCTTTTCCTCCCTTCCCGCTGATTCCACAAGTACTCCAGAAAGCCACCGTTTTGAGAGCCAAAATGATTCTCATTGCTCCCTATTGGCCTCGACAAATTTGGTTCCCGTTCCTCCATCGTCACCTTTTGATGCAGCCGTGGCATCTGGACCCAGTACCAGACCTTCTGATTCACCAATCAGGACAGCTGCATCGGTCTATCCCTTCTCTCAACCTCACAGCGTGGTTGCTCCACTTCCTTCCTTAGCCAGGCTTCCTATGATCTCTAATCCTGTTAGGGATATCATAGTTGCTTCCCTAAAATCCTCTACTAGAAGGATTTATACCAGCAAATGGAAACGCTTCTCTTGTTGGGCAAAAGCTAAAAATATAGATCCTTTTACTGCCCCTGTTCAAGCAGTTTTGGATTTCTTAGCGGAAATCTTTCACGCGGGCTCTTCATCTTCCACGGTCAAAGTTCAGTTGGCTGCCATCTCGAACTTTCATGTCGGGTTTGCAGATCACAACATTGTCCCACAGGCTTTGTAGAGCCTTTCTAAAAGGAATTTTTCTCCTGAAACCTCCAGTCAGGAGTCCTCCTCCTCAATGGGACCTAAATCTAGTGCTGACATCCTTAATTCTTCCTCCCTTCGAGCCAGCTGTTTCATGTTCCCTGAAATTTCTTTCATGGAAAACACTCTTCCTTGTTGCTATTACCTTGGCAAGGAGAGTGTCAGAACTTCATGCTCTCTCTGTTCATCCCCCTTATTTGGTCTTCCAGAAAGACAGGGTATCTTTGAGAACTAATCCAACTTTTTTGCCTAAGGTGGCTTCGAAAAATAATTTGAACCAATCTATTGATCTTCCTGTATTTTTCCCTAATTACTCAAACAGATCGGAACAAAAATTACATTATCTTGATGTTCACCGCCAACTCCGATATTATTTGGACAGAACAAAACAATTCAGGAAATCCGATCAGCTCTTTCTTTCTTATGCTGATAACAAGAAAGGCCTTCCTGTCTCCAAAGTGACCTTATCTAGATGGCTTTCTTCCGTCATCTCTGAAATCTATCAGCTCAGGGGAAAACAGCTGTGCTCAAAACCTAAAGCGCATTCAACCAGAAGCTTAGCCACTTCCACAGCTTTTCAGGCTAGACTTCCATTAGACACTATTTGTGCAGCAGCCACTTGGGCCACTCCTCATACCTTTGTTTCTCATTACAAATTGGATTTGGCCTCCAGGGATAGAGCCAGTTTTGGCTCTACAGTTCTCAAGAGTCTATTCCATTGAGCCACCCAGGATAGAGGTGCTAGGACGCTGTCCCATCAAGCAAAATGAAGGCGAGATTGACAACTTAACATTGGCAAGTTACGTACCTACCATAACGCTACATGTTCGTTGTCTTCTCTCGCCTTCTTTCTTGCGACCCTCCCTCCTGCCCCCTAGCCTGGACAGACCTTTTTCTCCCTATATGGAAGAATGCTTCTTAAGACCAGACAGTTCTGGTCTGCCTTACCCATCCTTCAGGCTTTTTGCCTTTCTTTCCTTCTGGGAAGTTTTTTATGCTAGGTGTTATTGCCTATAGATAACAAACGAGATCTGGGTACTTACCGCCTTGCATCATGGGATATGGGGCTGCCTCGAGCTGGTAAAAGTGACTCTCGAGCTTAGCAAAGTGCGATGGAGCCGAGGATCGGCTCCGAACCCATCAAGCAAGAAAGAAGGCGAGAGAAGACAACTAACATGGAACGTTATGGTAGGTACATAACTTCTCATTTGCTAAAATGTTTAAGTTAACACCTGAAGTTTATAGGAAAATGTTTTGTGAGCATAGACACAAGGTAGATGAAAGTGTGTGTGACTACATTGCTGAACTAACCACTTGTTTTCATAGGTGGGTGAGTGGATGTCAGGTCACCACTTTTGAAGGGCTGGCAGACATTTTGGTGAGGGAACAAGCCCTTAGCACTTTGCCTGAGGGCATGAGAATCTGGTTTGCTGATAGACAATGCACTACTGCAGATGAGTTGGGGAAGAAGGGAGACCTGTACCTAGCAAGCAGGGCATCACTGCACATGAAAGGGACACTCATTGCTGCTTATGGGTCTAGGGGTGGGCAGCCCTGACTACCCCAACAGAGTCCGCAAGTAGCAGGGGAAGGCACTAGTCCAGGTACATGTCCAGGACCAAGGTTAAATGTTTTAAATGCAACCAGTAGGGCCATGTAGCATATAGATGTCCAAGGAGGCAAGGTGGGGAACAAAAGGTGGGAGAGCCAGTAAGTGAAAATGACAAAATGCAAGCAGTAAGTTATCTTGAGACAACGAGGGTACCAAACTACCACAAGAGGTTAGATCCTATTTTAGTGACTGGGAAAGAGGCCATTGCTAAGAGAGTGAGGGCCTCTGACCTAACCATGGTGAAGCTGCAGTGGTTACAGAGGAGGACTACTTGCTTGGGGTGTCTGTTCCAGTCAGAGCTTTAGGAGGGACCCCATTCCAAATGCCTTTTGCTAGGTTCATTTTGACTGGTTGGGTGAAAAGGAAGCCAGCTAGTAGGTGTGTTTTGAGGAAATCCCTGCAGATGTCCCGATAGGGAATGATTTTGATAATGCCTTACCGTGTGTGCATGCATTTACACGCAGTCGGGCTCGGAGACAGGCATGTGGGTCTAGTAGCTTGTGGGAGAACTAGACAGACCACACACTTGCAGCTCGGACTGGTGAGGTGGTTACTTCAGAGGGGAGCTACCCTGTAACAGTGAGACTGAAGGTGAGCCACAGCGTCTTGTGGGTACCGATGTTCCCATGGACAGAGTGACTGCAAGGGCAGAGGTGAGTAGTAGTAGTAGTACCCAGACTGACAGTGAGGCACCGCTGTCAGAGGATGCCAGACTTCCTGTGGAAGTGGATCTGGGAAGGGTTACTAAGAGAGAGCTGAGACAGGCTCAGCTCTCAGAACCCTACATTACAAGACCTGAGGGAGGTAGATAGTGAGGCACCTGATTCTCAAGGGAAGGGGGAATCTGTATACTGGGACAAAGGGTTGCTGTATACAGAGTGGACCCCTAAGGGAGGGCTAGAGGGTGAGAAAATGCAGCAGTTGGTAGTGCCCAGAGCCTATCATCTGGCACTTCTAGCCAGAGCCCATGATATTCCCTTTGCAGGTCATATGGGCATAAAAACGTATGAAGAGATGTAATATGCAGAAATTCTATTGGCTTGGGATTTTCAGAGATGATTTTCAGAGTACTGCAGGACCTTTGAGCAGTGCCAAAAGGTAGGCTAGGCAGGAAACAAGGTGCAAGTTCCTTTGACGCCTTTGCCTTTGATTGAGAAGCCATTTCAGAGGGTAGCTATGGATATTGTGGGTCATGAGTACCCCCAAGTTCCACAGGAAAAAAGTATATCCTAGTGGTAGTAGATTATGCTACCCTGAGGCGCAGTGACCCTGTCCTCCATTGAGGCAGAAAAGCTGGCAAATGTTTTGTTAGAGATTTTCAGCAGGGTAGGTTTCCCAAAAGAAACACTGACAGAGGTGCCAATTTCATGTCAGACCTGGAGGCATGTCTGTGGAAGTACTGTGGGGTGAAGCACCTTAAGACCACCACGTACCACCACTTTACACTCAAGACAATGCCACGGGCTTTCCAGACCAGTTTCGAGTGGGTCAAATATTTGCCCCATCTGTTTGCTTACAGAGGTGCCTCTGGAATCCACAGGTTTTTCACCCTTTGAGTTGTTTTATGGAGATAGGGTAAGGGGACCTCTAGATTTGATTCGGGACGAGTGGGAAGGGTGAGTGTGAACCCCACAAGGAGACTGTTATGGCATATGTCCGAAACCTCAGGACAAGGCTCAGGGAAGCCCAACAGCGGAAAAAGGTCTGGTATGAGAGGAATGCTCAAGCAAGAGAGTATGCTGTAGGGCAGCAGGTAATGGTTCTCATTCCTGTCAGACACAACAAGCTGCAGGCAGCCTGGGAGGGATTGTACAATGTGGTAAGGAAGGCCAGTGATATTAACTACATGGTAGAAGTGCTAGGCAGGAGGCAGGGGCACAAATTGTACCATGTTCAAATGGTGAAACCTTACCATGATAGGGAGGCCCTTGTGCTGAATATTTGCAGTGGATGGCAGGAGGTGTCTGAAGGGGATCTGGTGACTGATCTCCTCAGTGAGGCTCTGACTGATTCCTCAGTGGAAAGGGTAGCAATGTCCCAGCACCTATAAGGTAGTGTGGACCACAGCATGTGAGCAGGCATGCCAGAAGCTTAAAGGAGCTTTGGGAGTAGCAAGTCCAGATTACAGCAAAGAATTTGTTGTATAGGTGGATGCTTCAAACCATGGGGTACTTAGCCAGGTTTCCTCAGAGGGAGAAGAGCACCTAGTGGTATATGTCAGTCTTAGGCTCCAACCCATTGAAGAATGCTGTGCAGCTGTAAGAAGAAGAATGCCTAGCCATAGTGTGGACACTGCAGAAACTTCAGCCTCATCTGTATGGAAGGAAATTCACTGTAGTTTCAGACTGCAATCCTTTAACATGGCTACATCGAGGCAGTCAGCAAAATGCCAAGTTACAGTGGTGGAGCCTAGGGTTGCAAGTATTTGATATGACAGTCCAGCACCGCATTGGCAGTGCCAACGCAGATGGGCTCTCAAGACAGGGAGTGGGGTAAGGTATTGGTATTCCCAGATAGGCTCAACCCTCTCAAGCAACGTTTCTTAAGGGTCACTTGAAAACTAGCTTGAGTTTTCGGGGGGGGGGGGGTTGTGACACTGCCAGCCCAGCTATCTGGAATTTTGTAAATCATCATATGTCATTTATGAATATCAATACGATTCATATGCTTGTCATGCAAATGTAACATAACTATATGTTATGTATATATTAAACTACTGGTGCAGAAGTGTGTTGAACAGGGTTTGTACTGTACTGAGCTTCAAAGATGTGTCCACAGTGTACCCTACTGGAAATGAACAGAAATGTATATAAACTATATACCTGTGCAAGTGTGTGTTTTAATAGTAGAAGCTGGAAGATATAGAGTTAACTTGCAAAACTTCCAAGAAAATAAGTTGAAATTGTTTTACAATTGTGTTATCTCTCAATTTCAGTGAAGCAGACACAATGTCTAGAGCTAGAGGTGTTTCTATTGTCTTGGAGAAGTAATTACTAAGTCTAAAATGTAAAAGTGTTTGTTTTACGACTTCTGGTTCTGAGCAAACATCTGAGAGATGTTGGTTTCTGTTAGCTTGAGAACTGAAGACAGGTGACAGAGTGATGTCATCCAAGCTAACCCAGCAGTAATGTTTGATATTAATTGACGAACTCTCTCAGAGAGAGAGATTTTGTATTTTGTAGTTTGTTTTTGACTTGGAAGTATCCATCATCATCATCACCATCTGCACTTGCCTTGCTAATAGTAAATAACCAGCGTACAGTAATTTCTTCTAGATATAGATAGGAAAATAGTAAAGATTTGTTTAGATATTTTCTGTATCTATTTTAGACTGTCCTGCAATGTTGTTTTAAAATATTTCCTGTGATTTTGAACTTTGAAATAACTGTGTTGATTGGGTTTTGTCCTGTTCGTTTATTATTAAATATATTTAAATCTATCTTTGTGGCTGATATTTGTGAGACATATATTTAAGTTCTTAGATTACTTGCATATGTATTTATTGACACTGTACAGGCCACTGCTAAATAGCCTGACGCCTGGTCAAAAAACTGCCATTTAGATAATAGAAACATTACACACTAGGATTAGCCACCCTTTGACTGACTGTGATCTCTGTGTGCCCTTAAGGGAAATTGTACTTTATTGTGTGTGTACTTGTCATCCTTCCATTGTATACGTCCTTCAATTTTGCCAGTGGTGAGGATTGAGTCTCCATGATTACTGGGTCAGTGCAGAGGTGTCATACTGTACCTCTCCAAATAATCATGTTTAATCCTTGTACTAGGAACAGTTGTCCCAGATTGACAGCTACACTCACAGGCTTGAATTGACCTATAATGAAGGCTATCCATGCTAAGACGCATGGTATTGCTTGTGCTTCTGCTTACCCTTGATGCTGTCTTTTTTGCCTTATCTTTATTTTCTCCCAAATGCCTTCCCAAGACATTGTTTCAGCCATTGAAAAAAGGCTATTCTGTTTTTATTGCCCTTATCAGGTTATTTCCATAGAAGCATGAGAACCAGATGCACAGTTGCCTTCACCTGCAAGCTTCTCATTTTGCACTGTGAACATTTATTTGCTAGAGGAAAACCTTTCATTACATTCAGTGTTCTTTTATCTGCTTGCTTCCCCTTAAAACTTGTTAGATCAAGCCAAGGGCCTTAATTCAGTAATTTCCTTTTAAAAATGTAGAGGAAGCATATCAGTTTCTTAAAACTGAACAAGAAGAAATAAGGAAAGAAAGAAGGGAATGAAGGGCACATGTTTACTTTGTTAACCCTATTACAAGCAAAAAAAAATGGGAAACTTTCATTTGCAACATGCAGTAATCTGCCATGTTTTATAAAAATACCATTCGGAACAAAGACTATTTTTCTTAGTTACCTGTTTCCTTCCTCTTCCCTCTCATTAATGTTCTTCCAGGCATTAATGCCGTACAAGTTTAGCAAAGTCAAAAAAGCCCAATATTTCAGATTTTCTTATTCCGTCATATTTCACAAATGTGATTTGATGCTTTGTAATCCCTCATTTAATTATTAATTTCTGAGTTGCTGGTTTTCTTCATGTTGATCTCCATCTCTCATATCCAGTCTCTGTTTCATTTCCAGCATATGCCTGGTTCTTCTAGTCAAATCAAATCCTGTACTTTTTTCTCTCTGTCTCAAGTATTTTCCTTTAGAATATAGGAAAAGGTTTCACTGGCATTGTCTCTCTGTGAGCTTCATTATCAGAAGAATAAGTAGCAGAATCCCCTTCTGTTTGATAGCTCATGTTTTGTTGAACAAGTGTTTGTTTTCTTCTTAGCATGTTCTGCTTCAAAATCTGACTTTGATCCTTGAGGAAAAATATTATGAAGATAGCTGGATAAGCTGGATACAGCAGTCTGAATCTGAAACCCGCTTCTCAACATTCCCTGATTAGTGGAATAAATGTACTCTTCTTCTGCCTGTTGTACAGTGACTAATCATTTTCCACAAACATATTCCTGTCTTCAAGTTTTATAAGTTATGTCCTTCTGCCACAGTTTGTTAGAATCAACTTTTTCTGTTGGTAGGATTGCATTTTACAATTAAGAGGTCTAGGTTGCTTTCTCATGGTCAGATTTGGAACATACACTCTGCTGCTGTGGAATACCAGTCCAATTACTTATTTGTGCTGTCATAAAGTTAAGACAGTCTATTCCTTCCAGTTTCTCTGATACAACAGAAAATCAAGGGTTTTCCCTGCATGCTCTACCCTCTAATTCTACCCATTTTTTTTGAAAGTGTCTTCTTAAGCAGTTTCATACTCGGCTAACCTTTTCATTTCAGCCTTTTGATCTTTGCAGTTGTATTAGCTCATCTGAATATCTGTTTAAAGATTCTTACATTTTTTCCAGCCTTTTGTTATTTGAGTTGATATACTCCATATGTGTTCTATTTATTTTAATCAGCTCTGAGCACATTTGACTTTCTTTTTTCCTCTAGATTACTGGAAGTCATGTCTTGCACCAAAGCTGGAGCTTGAACTGCTTCTTGCTAAACAATTGTAGAATTTTTCACAGTCAGTGTTTTCTTCGTAACTTTTATGATTGATTTTCTTTCAGGTCCTGTAAATTTCTTCTATGCTGTCATCGAGGCAGTGCACTTACTAGCCAGTAACTGAAATTTACAGTCCTGCATACAAATTGTATATATTTTTTAACCATCATATTGTAGAATCATTAATGAAACAGAAAATTGATGCATATTTTTAATAAGACTGGTCTTGTCCCATAACAGTCTGCCCCTTTTGACACTATCAGTGTAATAAAGTACAAGTAATTAGATTTTTATTTCTCTTAGCTTAATAAAATTAGCTTCAACATCATAGTATTCATTTTCTACTATGATAGAATTTTTATCTGGTATGTGCAGTGGCATTCATGTGCAGGCAAGGTTAAACATCTTGTAATTATAGTCATCAAAATAGAAAATATTGAAATGATCAAAAATATAATAGAGTACGATTACAATACCCTGGATTATACTAGTTCCCAGGTTACCAAAAACACTGCCCAACCATCCAAAAAGTGTCTTGTTTTGATGTGTTGTCCAACTCCTTGGCCCTTTGCTCCATGAAATTTGCCAGTATTTCCTGTTCATCATGATAGTCACAAGTATATGAACATCAATGACTTCCTATGAGGGGACATGCCCCCTTTCTCAGCAAGCATTATATCAAATGCCAGTCGATTTTTTAATACCATAGTTCACATTTCAGTTATTTCTCAATTTACCATCCTTATGTGATGCAAAGGTTGTTTGACTACCACCTGAAGAATTTGAGCAAGCTTGGTGACTTCAAACATTCTCCTCTGCACTCTGTATCCAGGAACAAAAACTGAAAATACTTGCTCTGCCAAGTGGATTGCTTGCTTATTTCTCAGTCTACCCACCGCAGGATTTTTGAAATGCTGAATAGCGGGGGTAATATAGCTCACAAAGCAACATCCAGACGAGTTTGTAGGCAACGGGGTAAGCACGATCACTACAGATGTAGTAACAATCCTTTATTATGCCCATGCCATGCCCCCCAGTCATAGTTTAAGTGCAAAGAGTCTAACACACTTTCATGCCTGGTGTCATTACATTTGCTGGTTCCTACCAGTACAGTCCCATTTCTGGCATGAGGTGTGGTTGCAAATTGAAGAGGGACAACCTTCAAGAAATCAGTCACATTACGCCAAGTTAGACTGATGTCACTAAGATCTCTTTCAGATGACACCTGTGATGCAGGGATGGGAATCATAGGAATCCCTGCCTTAGATTGATAAGATATATGCAAACCTACCCAACAGTTTGTTACGTTTAAGTTTATAGCATATTGCCAAAGAACCATCAAAAAACTTTTCTTTCAACCAGTTTTTGAGGAAGCAGCAGGAAAAACAAAGCATGGGTACCTGTTGTCACTGGATACATCATGGACTGCTTCTGAAATTGACTTTCTTCACTGAGCAGATGATTAGTCTGTCGCACCTCGATCTTCCTCTGTTAGCTGCAATGATTTGTCTGGTGTCCCCACATGACATGTTTTCTTGCAATGAGACAAATGGATCCACGTTGGCATTCCTGCACAGCGAACAGCAGTCAGTTGTTAACTGCACCTGGAAAGGGCCTTTCTACTTTGGACTTAGACAGTTCTTTCTCTGCAAAGTTTTGAAGTAAACCCAGCCACCTGGCTGCAGTTGATGATGGGGCTGGTCAGGAGGTTGGGGAAGAGTTGCTTTTAGTGTTCAGTAATATTGCTGCAAGAGATAAACACGTTTCTGACAATAGGAAATCGTAGCATCATCTGAAAAAGTTAAATCTGCATTTCCCACATGAGGTGAAGGGCCTTGGGTCTCCCCATTAATATTTCATATCGACTCAACTTTCTGGTTGCATTCAGCGAGGCTGTCATGCTCATTAATGCTAAAGGGTGGGCCTCAGGCCACCTTAAGTGGGTTTCAGCACAAATCTTTGAAATTTTTTTTAAAGGTTCTATTTACCCTTTCTAGTAATTCACATGACTGTGGATGGTTGGGACAGTGAGGACTCAACTTGGTATTAAAAATTTTGCATAGGTCTTTCATTAATGAATTATTAAAATGTGTTCCCTGGTCACTATTGATAGTACACTGTATACAGAATCTTGATATGAAGTCGTACATGAGTTTCTTGGCAACTGTGACTGCATCAGCTTTGCGACATGGGTAAGCTTCCACCCATGCCAAAAACATGAACACCACCGCGAAAGTAAAGTGTACGTTGAGTCCAAGGCATCTGGATGAAGTCCAGTTGCACATTAACAAAAGGTCTCCAGGGTGGTGGTTAACATGCAGTCTTAATGTTTGCCTTTTTACTAACATTATACTTCTGACATATAGAGCAATAATTTATGTACTGAAGTATCAAAGAGGAGACATGAGGGGCATACCAACTTCGGGTAATTTGATTAAATAAAGCTGTCTTACCTGCATGGGCTAGTAGATGATATGCCCTTACCAGGTAAGGTAGTAAAGAGGCAGGCATTACCAGTCATCTGAGTGTCACCATAGTCCAGTGGTGGATTTGGTGCATCCGTCCTTAAGCCACCACTGAACTTCTGCCTGTGATGCTTCAGCTTGAAAAGCTGACAACTTCTTAAATTCAAGCACATCATTACTGTTGGAGCTTGTCATAGTTAAGATTCACAGAGCTTTACAACAATCTTCTACTGCTTGTTTAGCAGCTTGGTATGCCAAACTGTTACCCTTTGTTATAACATGTATGCCATTTGATTACAGACAGCCTCCTAGGTAGCAAAACTGCATCTAACAATGATTTTTATGTAGCCTGAATTTTTTATTTGATTTCTCGAAGAGGTCAAAACCCCTCTCTGTTTCCAAAGTTGCCCAAAATCACATACCACCCCAAAAGCATAACGGCTGTCTGTAAAAACATTGGCCGCGTCGTCTTTGGCTAATTCACAGGCTTTATGCAGAGCCACTAATTCAGCTGTTTGAGCAGAATGTACACCCTCTAATCTTTGTTGCAACAATACTGTATCTTCGGTGCAAACAGATATCCCTGCAGTCAGTTGTCCCCTTTGATTTCTTCCACAGGAACTGTTCACGAACAGATTGATTTCAGCATTGAGTATATGAGTAAGTCCTTCCTAGGAGAAAGCAGATAGTTGCACACACAAAGTCATGCTCTTCACCATCTTCAGCACTAGGGAACAGAGATGCAGGATTTAGAACAGGACAGCGGATCAGAGAAATAGCTGGATCAGAAAGGAGCATAAGTTCATGTTTAGTTAGACGTGCAGTCGAGAGTGGTTGAGTTTTCATTTTAAGTAAAAGAGTTGATACAGAATGAGAGACAGCTACTGTAAGGTCATGCCCAAGCACCAGAGATTGTGTGAGATTAACCAAACGGCAATAGCGGCAACTGCCCTTAGGGTGGAAGTCCTTTTGCAACAGAATCAAGTGCTGTGCTATAATAAGCTAATTGACGATAGCTGTCCCCATGTTTCTGTGCAAGCACTCCCTGAGCAAATCCATTTCTTTCATGACAGAATAAAATAAAAGTTTTATCATAATCTGGTAACTCTAAAGCCTGGGCAGTAGCTAAAGCATGTTTTAAATTCTGAAATGCATTTTCCTCTTCACTATCCCAAGAGAGAGGCTCCGGTGTATCCTGCTTTAAAAGATTTGTCAAAGCTTTAGCAATTTCTGCATTGTTAGAAATCCACTGTTTGCAGCATCCTGTATACCTAGGAAAGACCTAAGCTGTCGCTGAGTAGTTTGACATAGGGCCTTAGATATTGCATCAATACGAGATGGTAATACCAGTCTGCTACCCTGAGATATTAAATGGCCAAGATGACGTACCTGAGATGACCACAGTTGTAGTTTCTCTTTCGACACCTGTATCCCTTTTCCGCAAGGATAGTCAGAAAATGCAGGGTGTCCTGCTGACACTGCTGAAAGGAATTTGATGCTATTAATAAATCATCTACATATTGTACTAACACAGACCCACCTGGAAATGTCACATTTTCCATTTTTTTTCAGAATTTGAAAAAATAATGAAGGAGATCCAATGTATTCTTGTGGGAACTGTGTCCATGTATATTGATGTCCCTGATAAGTAAAAGCAAACAGGAAATGACTCTCAGGATGGATACGTATAGAAAAGAATCCTGAACATAAATCTGTCATGGAAAAGTAACTAGCTGTAGGTGGTATGCAACTCAAGATTGTTGCTGGATTTGGAACAATAGGAAAAGTAGGCAATCCTGCATTATTTACAGCCCTTAAATCTTGTACAGATGTACAAGTATGTTTTCCTGGCTTTTTCATAAGGAAAATAGGAATATTACAAGGGCTTTTAGCTGGTATTATTCCTTGCTGTATCAGAGACTTAATTACAGGTTTGATTCCCCTGCTCTGCTTCTGGCTTCAGTGGATTTAGTTTTATTTTTACTGGTTCTGCGGATTTTAGTATACCTACTTCATTTGTGTTTTTAGGCCACAAGTTGGCAGGCTCCTGCTGCGGTAGCTTTTCATCTGCCTATATGCTTCCAACAGGCCATTCCTCAGCCTCTGCTAAAACTACTACTGCTTCCCCCTCTGATTCTGTTGGAACATCCAAGTACACCCCTTCAGGTGTACAGTAAATAGTACAACCCAACTTGCATGACAGATCTCTCCCTAGCAGATTTGCTGGTGCTGTAGTGCTCAGAAGGAAAGAATGCCTTTCTTCGATTGGACCTAAAGAAATGGAGATAGGTTCCAAGACAGGAAATGTAGCAGTAGCATTTGATACTCCAGCTACCTTTACTTTATGCTTTGATTCTGGTATTTGACTATCTGAAGTAATTTTTAACACAGACCTAGTGGTCCCAGTGTCCACCAGAAATGGAATTCCTTTGATGTTATTTCCATCTTAACGTAAGGTCCATTTTGATCTATTGGCAGTAGAGGATTTTATTTCCCTGAGCTAGTCAGTGTGGTGCTTCCTGACTCCTTCCAATGTGAGGAGGTGGTGGAAGAAAAGCTGTATTATTGTAATTTGGTTGCCATTCAGTCCCAGTATCTTGGACTTGCCTGTGTGGACATTCTCCTCTCCAATGTCCTGCTTCTCCACAATTGAAGCAAGATGTGTCAGATGAAGCAGGAGGGGCACTGCTAGCTCATTGTTGCCAACCAGCTACACTTTGTTCTCCTCGGCCAGCACTTTTACTAAATCCCCTAGCAATTCCTCTCCCCCTTCTGCTTCTGCCTCGACCCCATGGGGTTTCCAGCTGCCTGATTTGTAAAGTAGCTTATCCTCTCCATTTTTCGTGATACTCTGTAAAGTGATTTGCAACACATAATAAAGACTCCAAGTCCTTTCCCTGCCAGTCTATGAGCAGTTGGTTTATTTGATTTTGTACAGGGACTTGCAGACCCTGGACAAAAGCTGCTGCACTAGCTGGCTTAGCTTGCTCTTCTGAATCTGGTATTCCCGAATGTCTAGCAAATACTGTTTTAAGGCAGCTGAAATTGTCTGCAAGGGCTTCCCTTTTATTTTGCTTACTTGCCTGTATTTTAGGCCAGTCAGTCCTAACTTGACACACGCTTGTAATTTTGTTTAATAATACTGTCCGTATGCATTCCCTGTGAGAGTAAACTCTGTTATCTCAGCTTTTTCCAGTAACTGCTTTCTTATTTCATTTGAAGTAACTACCCTAAGCAGTTAATTTAAATCTGTTAAAGTAGGATTGTAACATTATTATAGTTTTTAATTCCTCCTTAAACTTTAAAAATGGATCTTCCCTAATATTTGGAAAACGTTTGGAGGTAGTATGCAAATCAGCAGGGGTCCAAGGACGATGAACACGTTTTTGTATTATTAGCCTGCAGAATTTCCCTGAGAGGTGCCAAAAGTTCTCCTCCAGAGGCCACAATCTCTTGTTGTACCCTGTCGTGAGTGTGTGTGATGAGCTACATGAGTATTAAATACTAATGCCTCTGTTGGAGAAGTAGAAGCTGTTTGAGAAGGATAGGAAGAACCCCCCTCGACTGCAGAGATACCTGTTCAGAAGATGAAGATTGAACAGGGGAACTAGTCTGAGATGTAACATTGTCTCACTGACTGGGTACCCAATGGACAGTTGACCGAAAGGTAGGGGTCTGAGAAACAGCAGAAGTTTGTACAGGAGGTACCTGCACTGGTGCATATGAGGGTGGGGGTGCAGTAGGTGCTGGAGGATTGTCATCCTCTTCAGAACTTTCTGCCTTTTGGCTTTCCTCAGTTTGTTCCAAATTTGCTAAGACAGGATAAAAGGATCCCTTTTTACTGGTCTGTACTGCCTTCTTTACCTCTTTTACCTGTTGCAACAATTTATTAGCATCCTGTAACCCCCTTAATGCTGACTCCTTTTCCTTTTAAGTGCTTCCGTCTACCAAGAATAAAATATTGCCATTTGTTCCCCACTTACTTTGCTTTTCTTCTCTTCCAAGATGCCTTTCAGTGTCATCAATTTAGTCCTATCATAAGTTCCATTTAATGGAAATACCCCACCAGAGCAATTCTTAGTAAGCTGAATCCAGTCATGCAAATACTTACAAATATGCAGGTGTTCCCTTTTCAGGGATTTGATCTTACTTGCTTATCTTTGTTCCCATTATATTTATTTATTTTTTTAACTTACCTTACAGATTCAGCATCCTGGCAGTTCAGTGGATAACTGTAGCAATCCACGCACCATACAAGGAGGAAAGGGTAGGAATTCTGTCATCATGCAGTGACAGAGGAAAGGTTTTGGTCAGTCTTTTCCCACAGTACTCCTTTGCTTTCATCCCATTGTGAGCTGAAAAGTTACAGCTCTAGCATTGTGATTGGGATAACTGGGAGGATAGGTACTGTGCTCAGAACTAAACACTCCTTTGGACCCTCTGAGGGTACATTCACACAATGACACATACATCCCAGTGTACTATGGGGTCATAAATTGGTTTTAACAGAGCATACTCTGTGTCTTAACATGCTGTAGGCTCATGAACTTGTTTAACTTTAACTTTTTCTTTCATTCATACATAAACAACACAAAGTATCTCTCATGTCTTTCACCTTTCAGTCCTGAGGGTACCTCCCTCAACGCAAGGTACCTCCTTGTGCTAATTTATCCTTTGCTGTATGTGCACATACATTTAAAAAAACTGTTCTCATTTGCTGTGGGGTCCTCCCACTAGTAACAGATTTCCTGTGGGGGTCCTCCCACTATTACTTTGCATACCTTACAAACAACTCGGTCATTCAGCAAAAACACAGCTATTCATTCATTTCAAGTTTTGCTAAAGTTGTCTTAAAGAGAGAAACCACAAATTCTTTTTCCCTTACAAAATAATTCCCCTACCAAGGCTAGTATGTTTGCACACCCTGAATATCTACACATCTGGGTCTGACTATTCCGTACGAAACAGTGTGGAATTCACAGAAAGTCTGTGATGGGCCCTATTCCAATACTGCCTTGCAGCAGTACCAACGTTCATATTCGGAGAACGGTACCAAAATGTTAGAGTAATAAATAACATTAAGAATTTACCTTATTTACCTTCAGTCAGGAATAACACTTCAGGATGTGGAAGCAGAAATTGTATTTAACAGCGCTGGAAGACTATCTTCATAGAAATTAGTAAACCAGTCTCAATGAACAAAGGAAAATGCATCTTTTATACATTTGCATATTAATTCAGCCATGCAAGATTCTGACGTTAATAGTGGTTTTAACAAATCAATGAATTTAGAAATGTTCTCATTCTTTGTGATTCTCACCTTGGACTTCACATGAACACCTTCTTTTTATTGACCCACCTGCTCCAAGGATCTTGTTTTCTGACCTTGGACATTTCATTTATCAGCAAACTTTCCCTAGTAACAACTCAGTCCCAGCCTGGAGGAATCAGGCTAACAAATTCCTTTTACACTAGCAACATGCCTCTGTTCCCTTCAGCACTTACTTTTCCACTGTTAAGATTAAAAGAATGCTGTTGAAACACAATAGTAACTTCAACTTATGAAACTGCATGTTTCCATAGTCATGCATACAAATTATATTTGTTTTTAACAATCTTATAGAATCATTAACGAAACTGGAAATTGATATACATTTTTAATAAGACTGAGCTTGTCCCGTAACAAACCCTAGCTGTATAGCTGTAGTTGATCCACTGTTGTCATTTCTGTCCATTCCTTGACAGATGGGTCTTCACATGTAACCTTGGATCAGATTTTGGTCATTCTAATCTTAGTATTCAAAGCTCATACTCCTCCCTCTTACCCATAATCTCCTCCTATCCCCCTCATTACCCCAGATCTCGATTGCTGCTCATTAGAGTAATACATGGTCTACTGCTCAGGCGACTCAGATAAGTTGAACTATTTTTTTCTAGGGTATTTCCTCTAATTTTGCTTTTCCTGTCTTCTTCTACCTGTGTTTTTCTACAGTTTGTACCTTTCCTTACCCTGTATATACAAAAAAAATACTTCAGCTGTTAACCTCATGTCATTGGTGCTGTCCTTTATGCTGGTTGTAATCAGGCTGGAAGGTAAATTTGTTAGCTGTTTTCTTAACTGAATCATAATATTTTGTAGCTTTTTTTTTTTTTTTTTTGTGGGAACCGTAATCTTCTTCACAGCATGGCTGAAAAACTCTCCGCCTTCAAGAAATGTGTGGCATGTG
Organism: Protopterus annectens; assembly: GCF_019279795.1. Lineage (NCBI taxonomy): Eukaryota > Metazoa > Chordata > Ceratodontiformes > Protopteridae > Protopterus > Protopterus annectens. The sequence goes on along the minus strand of NC_056728.1, from coordinate 250,085,898 downwards.
GCCACAAAATACCAAATTTATACAAATGCTAAGTGAATCTATTGCCTGGGTGTGGGGCATCTTGATGCAAGCTGTTTCTTCTGCACTGCCTTTGGCAAGAGGATCATTAAAGAGCACCATAGTAAATTAGTCCTGAAGGGACTTGTCCTAGCCTGTGCAGGAGGCTCGTCACTGCCTCTGCCTTCTTCATAGGTTTGTACTAGGCTAATGGCCCTGGAGCCTTTACAAGCCTAGCCCATAGGATCACCCTGGCATCATGCCACCCAACCTTAGTTTCCAGTGCCTCTGTCGAGTAGAGCCATTGGAGTGATGCCTGGGGTGAATTTTCTATTTCCCATCCACTCATCAAGATTTCTCTTGAAGAGGGCCAGTGAGGTGCTCTGTTTGACATGTATGGGAAGTCTGTTCCATAGCATGGGCAGTCTCTGGGTTATGAACCTGTCCCTCCAGCACTTTCTGTTGATTGTGGTAATGAGGTTAAGGTCTCTGGAGCATGTGGTGCAGAGAGATTGGGATTTCTTTAGATGTAGCCTTTCTAACAGAGCTGGGTCAGTCTCTAAGTAGGCAATATGAGACCGAGAATAATTGGAATGTTTTGAGTCTGTCTATATAGGACAAGTGTTTAAGGCCTGGGATCCTCTTTGTGAGGTACTTTTGCAGCCTCTCCAGTTGTTGCAGATGTCTAGTGAGTTACATGCCAAATGGGGCATTGTACAGTATGACTGGCCTAATGAGGGAAGAGTAGAGAGAGACAATGACCTCTTTCTTCCTGCAAAACCCCTAGTAATGAGATGTCAAACATAGAAAGACTTTCTGACCACAGTGGCAGTGTGGTGGTCAAAAGAGAGGTTGCTGTCAACCTGTGTTCCCAGATCTCTTATAATGCCTTCTGCATTCAGTGGACTACAATCGATGTGGTAGTTCATGGGAACTGGGGTTTTCCCAAAGGGGATGACGACACATGTTTTGGCATTGAGCTTCAGGCCATAGTTCTGACCCAGTTGTTGGTCTCAGTGAGGCCTTTCTGTAGGATGTCAACATCACTTGGGGAGTTAATAATGGCTCCCAACTTGCAATCGTCTGAAAACTTTGTCAGCCAGAGTTTCTAAGTGTTGGACTGGACTTCTGAGAAGTAGATACCAAACAGGAGAGGACCCAGGACTGATCCCTGTGGGACTCCACTCATGACTGGTCGTCAGTCTGACTTGGAGTCAGCTGCTTTCACACTGTGGGTTCTGTCTGTGAGCCAGTTTGCAACCCACCTAGTGATATAGAGGTCGATGCCTAGCTTAGTGAGTTTTTCTATGATTCCTGAGTGGGAAATAATATCAAAGGCCTTGGCCCGATCAAGGTAGGCTGTATGAACCACCTTGCCTTCATCCACAGCTCTGGTGACTGATTCAGAGAAGTTGACCAAGTTGAGCAGGAATGCTATACCCTTTACAATAACAAACTGTGTGGGATCCAGTGTTTGGAGATTCCCTATAGGTCCATGATGATGTGTTCCATACCTTTGCGTATCAGACTTGTCAAGCTAATGGGACGATAGTTCCCAGGGTCTGTAGTCGCTCCTCTTTTGTGGAGATGGATGACTGTAGCAGTGCACCATTCAGTAGGGACAAAGCCTGAGGTGAGGCTGTGATTGAACAGGGGGCACACAGGTGAGGTGCCAGTTCACTCTGTAGTTCATGTAGATCACAGCCAGGGATATTGTCAGGTCCCATGGAAACTGTTTTCTTGGCCTTGGACAGTGCTGTTTTAACCTGTGCATCAGTAATACTGGGTGCCTGGCAATCTACTGGTATTGTGATTGGTCCTTTGGGGGGGTAAAGTTGGCACTGAATCTGTCAGCCAGTATATTGGCAATATCTGTTGGCTTGGTATAGGAGGTATAATTGTGTAGTAGCTCAGAGCAAATCTGGGTATTGCCGTGGAGGTTCTTTACATAACTAAAGAAGGCCTTGTGGTTGTATCTGCTGCAGTTCTGTTTTCATAGCTGGCTTTAGATGATTTGATGAGGGATCTCAACTTTTTTTGAGGCTGATAAGGGAGTTTTTCCAGTCTTGGGACTTCACCTTATTCTGCATCAGTTTCCTTCTTCTGTTGTAGAGTTTGTTTATAGCAGGGAACCACCAGATTGGCTTTTTTTTTTGGTGGAGAGCGTCTTGGTTCTGTTGGGTATGGCGAGATGCAGGCATTTGTGTACATGTTCGTATAGTGCATAGGGGTATGATTTGGTGGTCATGCAACTATTTTCCATTTGCATGGGTGCTGTGAAGTTGACCACCTCTGTTCTTAGGAGTTCAGAGTTAGCTTTGGAGAAATTTTTCATGGTGGCTACCTTTGCGGGGGGGGGGGGGGGGGTGATTTTCCAAAGTGATTAGTTTGTGGTCGGATTTAATCAGGGAGGAGTTGACTATTGGTGTAGAGCAACGATTGCCCATGTTAGTAATGACCAGGTCAAGGATGTTGCTACCTCTAGTGCAGGTAAGAACGAGCTGGTCCAGGGCATTGGAAATAATGAATTCCAGGAAACTTTGGGCAAGTGTATTGGTACATGAGTAGTTTTCCCAGTTAATGGAGGGGTAGTTGAAGTCGCCCAGTATGAGTGTGTTAGGTTGGACCCTAATATTCTCCAGGGTGCTTAGGAACTTGGAGTGAGTGTCTTAGGATATGGTTGGAGACCTACAACAGGCTACGACCTGAATTGCTGTCTTACCCAGTGTTAGCTGTGCCTGAAATATCTCTGATGCATTATGTTGGGCTACCAGTCTGAAGGTGTGTGTATTCTTTATGAATATGAAACACCACCACCTATGGAGCTTCAGTCCAAGTTCTGGGGCCGAAAGGTTTGGAATGAGTTGTAGCCTGGTAGTGCAGGGTTGCTTTCTGCTGCCTTGAAGCAGGTCTGTGTTGCAGCACAGATGTTGTTGTTCTCCATTTTAAGGAGTGCTTCAAGTGAGTGCATTTTGAGATTTAAACTTCTAGCATTGAACAGCATGACCCTCAGATTGCATTTGTTTGTAACTGTTACGGTGGTAATTTGGTCTTTGGAACACTGCATAAAAAAGACAGTAGAGGGGGGTGGCAAGAGCCTTGGCTAGTATCTGGAAGTCTAGGGGTGACGGATTCAGGCCATCTTTGGCAAAGCATCAAGGTCTGTCAGTCATGTCATCCCAGGCAGACAGATACTGGATCCCCTTAAAATAGCACCAGAAACTTAGCCAATTGTTAAAATCAATCAATTTGATGTTGTTAATCTTCGTTCATTCCTTATCGATGGGTTATCGGTTCCATCGTCAGAACTGAGCCGGCCAAATATCAAGCTCGCGTCAGCCAAAAACTCTCGAGCCAAGGTCCTACCCAGAATGCTCTGCTCCCTGTTTAGGGTTGCCACCTTTTCAAATGCCCAAAGTAAGACATTTTTGATACAAACGTCAGATTTTGCAGGGCAAAACATACCCATGTTCAGTACAAAGGACAGAGCTTCACTTTTTTGCCTAAATAAAAGCTTTATCTTGTAGCATTTTCGTTGCTTATTCTGTTTCTTATAATAATTTAGGTGTTTCAGATACAGAATAACTGTTTTATGCAACTATTACATAAAATATAGGAAATATGTTGTCCTACAATCTCAGGGCATTTGCCACTTTTTCGATTTCTTTGCAGAACACAACTGTCCAAAGAGGGACTGTCTCTCTCAAATTGGTACAGGTGGTAACCCTATCCCTATTACCTCAGATTTTGTTTGCCACACTGCTGTACACCCGTGTTAAGGCACGTTAAGCCACTCTCTTCAGCGAAGTGTGTAATTTTTTGAAAGTTTTATATATTTTCTACTTTCTGGTATTATTCTCCTACCCTACCGTATTCTTAAGACTCTCTCCCTTTAGTCTATTTCTCTTTATCACCCTTTTCTTACCTTTGCGGTAATTCTTCATTACCATCATTGGTAATCCTTCTTTCTCCTCTCTTACCCTTTGGGGTAGCCTTTCCTCTTCTTTTTGGTACTGTTCTTCTCCACATCATTATGTCGGATAAGAAAAGTAGTGTTGGTTTTAAGCAGTGTAAGGATTGCAGCCGTAAGTTACCGCTTTCCTATGGCCATGACTTGCGTGTCTGTTGTTTGAATGCCTCCCACCTTACTGTGGATCCTCCATGTGGGATTTGTAGAACTTTTTCGACCAGGACTCTTAACGAGAGAAAGAACAAATTAATCTTGAAAGGTCTTCTCAAATCTCCTTTTTGTGAGGCTATTTCTGGATTGGAAGGTTCACCACCTCCTGCTAAACCCCATAAGAGGCTTTCTTCCTCTTCCTCATCGAGATCGCTCCCTTCCTCTCCCTCTGGAGATTGTAGGGAGTCTACTCATAAGAAGGTGAAATTAACTACTACGGCACTGCCACCTGTGACCCTGTCGACTCTAGGCTTGGCACCGCCTTAGCTGATTCTTGCTCCAGCTGTGTCCTCTTTATCAACACCAGTACCGGAGTTCCTGGTGCAGACAGTTATGGCTCTGACAGTTCCGTCGCAGCCCTTACCAGCACCGTTCATGCAGGTACAGACCCCTTCAGCTCCAAGTATGACATCACTGTCCTCCAGGGTGCAGACACTTTCAGCACTGACATGTTCTTTGGTGCAGTCCTTTTCGACACCATCATTGTTACCTGTGCAGACACTTTCCTCGACTGCACTGTACCCATCGGTGCAGGCACCTTCAACTTCTATGGCGCTGACATCGTTGGCGAAGATTACTTCCACTTTGTTTTCTTCAGTGCAGACATCCTTGGTTTCGGGCTCTGCACCTCTCGAATTAGCAAGAACCAAGTACTCTCCTTTCTTGGATCCATTCGTTGGTAGCCAATATAGTCCTTTTCTAGAAAGGCCAAAATCGCCCTCAGGTTTTCCTATGAGGTCGACCAGGAGCCTCTGTGGGCAAGATGTGTTGCGGCTTGTTGACCTCTTGCTTGTGGCCAGAGGTCTCTCTCACCTGTCGAAGTTCACGTTCCCTCCTTCAGGTGAATTCACATCTCCTCAAACTCCAATGTACACTCCTCCTTCAACTTCCACCCAAGTATTGAAGCCCATTACTCCAACAGTAGCTTCCTTTCCTCCAACTCTAATAGTCGAATCTCACTTTGGAACCGGAGTCGTCCTTGTGGCCCATGGTGCACTGGGCATTGAGCTCTTCTCAGGCCAGTGGCTGTGCTGTGGGGGAGGGCATTCTTAGTTCCACACCGATTTTTTTTATGGCACCCTCCAGAAATCCGCCCTCTCTCATGCTTCACAGTCCTCTTGAGACTCCTGGTCTGGGGGTGGGCTCCTCGGGTGGGGTGTGACCCCGTTTTAGAGGTTGTTGTGCTCTGTTCCGGGCTCCCATCCCTCCTTGGATGGGCTGGTCTTCCAGGCCATGGAGAGGGTGGTTGCCTCTGCTGGCAAACCCCACATGTCTGAGTCCTCTCCCACCTCTGTGCTGCAACTCTCACAAGCCACAACCGCTGGGCACAAGGGCTTCGGGTTTCTCCTCCTCAGGAGACCCCCTCTTTCCAGTTTTCCCCACAACCTCCCACTGAGGAAGTACGCTGCAAAGCGTCATGCAAGAGGAAGCACATGGACTCTACTGAGGAGGAGTTGACTAAAGATACAGACTTTGATGACGGGAAGGGTCTCCACGGTCACCCTCTGATGAGGTGTCCTATGGTGACATCCTGGAGATCCTTAGACAGAGGGGTGACTGGAAGTCCTCTCTTCCTCTGAGGAATCCATATTTTTGCAGGCCTTTCCTGCCCGGCCCCCTACCTCCTGGGTTACCTCACCGGCTGATTAGCTCGTCCAGCTCATCATCCAGCTTGCATGGAAAGCTCCTGACACCCTGGAAGCGATACCACGGAGGCCAAATAAAATCATATCGCCCCCAGCTGAGCATCCCCATTGGTCACGGGGTCTTCCAGTGGATGCCATGGTGGCAGTGGCTGCAACTAAGAAGGATTTGGCAGAAGAAAGCCAAACTGTCCATTTGCCCAACAAGGAGTCCTGGGTGATGGACTAGGATAGTGTGTGTTTGCTTCATCGACCTTCGCTGTAAGGTCTGTGAACTATTTGGCTCACTTTACCAGGCTTCAAAGAAATCTTATCAACCAACTCTCTGAAACCTTGGCAGGAGCTATTTCTGACAGGGTCCATGACAACGTGGCTTTTCAGATAGCCACCCTAGAATCCATTTCCAATTCTTCCATACATCTTATTTCTCACGCAACGGAAGGAGAGGCTGGAGTGGCAGGCACAGGTATAGTCACCAGACGACATACCTGGATGTACCTTTGCAGACTCCTTTAAGGCTTCCTTCATGAACACCCCCATCGAGGCCGCTTCTTTGTTTGACCCTAAAGTGAAAGATACACTGGCAAGGTGCGAACAAGATGGCAAGACCCTGTCTGCTGTTGGTGTCATACACTCCACTCCACTCCTCAACGATTCTACTCCAGAAATCAGAGGAGCAGGAAGATGTGGCACAGGAAATCACAGGGCTCTTTCCATGACACGCATGCCGAGTTCTCCCCTAGAGGCAGATGGGGGGAACTCTAATGGAAGATGCCCCTTTTGGGGCAGAGGAGGTCCACGAAACCAGGGTTCCAGAGATTCTTTCTCTGGCCAACCCTATCAACGCTCCTAAAGCATTGCCTGACTGCTCACCTTTGGAAGTGGTCAGGGGTTGTTTTTTCTTGTACCCCGCTGCCTGGCAAAAGATAACCACAGACTCTTGGGTACAACGGATAATACCCAGAGGCTATCGCATCCCCTTCCATCTATGTCCAATCTTATCCAGGGTATTACCCGATGTTCCACCCAGTCACAGGGAAGCAGCAGCACACGAAATCCAAAAGCTGCTACAAAAGAGTCATCCAGACGGTTCCTTCCAGACCAGATAGGATCTGTTTTTTATTCAAAGTTCTTTTTAGTGCCAAAAAAGACAGGAGACTGGAGACCAATTCTGGATCTCAGCACACTGAACAAATTTCTGAAAGCAGAGAAATTCTGGATGGTCACAGTTCAGTCTATCCTTCCTCTCTTGGAAGAAAACGATTGGATGTGCTCTGTAGATCTTCAAGATGCGTATTACCACATAAAAAAATGGACAAACACTCACGAAGATACCTCCACTTCCACATAGGAGCCAGTCACTACCAATTTTGAGCTCTGCCTTTTATGTCTGTACAACCCCCCAGAGTGTTCACCAAATGCATGGCATTAGTTATCACTCACTTCCGACTTTAAAGATTCCAGGCGTTTCCATAACTAGACGACTGGCTCCTCACCCGCACCACCAAGCGTCTACTGGAAGAAGCCCTGCAGTACATTCTTCTCACAGCACAATGCCTGAGAATCACTATAAACTGGGAGAAGTCCAATACGACCCCAGCTCAGTCTTTGGAATTCATAGGGGTACTGTTGGACACGAGAAATTGCACAGCATCTCTTCCAGACCACAGACTTCAAAGAATAACACAACAGGTTCAACCACTGCTCTTGTCACCACAAATCTCCTGCTCGATCTATACTTCCAGCTGTTGGGGTCAATGGCAGCCTCGATCACCATTGTTCCTCTAGCCAGATTCCACATGAGGCTCCTTCAGTGGTTACTTCTCACTCAGTGGTACCCCTACAACATCCTTTATCTTTTCAGATAAGTGTAACTCAGAGATGCAAGCAAGATTTACTCTGGTGGATGTCTCGAAATCCCCAACAATGATCTCACCCCTTCAGTCCCCATCAAACGAAAGCCACAGTGACCACTGACGGCTCCCTGATGGGGTGGGGGGCTATGTTAGGGAAACTTGGCCCAAGGCATCAGTCAGAAACAGATGCCCTTTTGCATATCAGTGTCCTGAAACTGAGGGCGGTGCTACTAGCGTTGCAAGCATTTCATTCCATCCTTTCGTCGGGGACTATTGCGATCCAATCAGACATGTCAGTGGTGTGGTGCATCAGCAAGCAAGGGGACACCAGATCTTACCCGTTATGCCGAGAGGCCTTGAGAATATGGCAATGGGCGATAGCTTCCAGCCGCTTTCTAATTGCAACATGCATTCCCGGCAACTCCAACGTGATAGCGGACAAATTGAGCAGGTGCATTCTACAACCTCACGAGTAGTCCCTCTTCCTTATGATAGCGGCAAGAATCTTCAACCACTGGGGCCAGCCTTGCTGCGACCTATTCGCCTCCCCAATCAACTAAAAGTGCAGCAACTATTTTGCCCTGATTCCCCCCTCAAGGACAGTCACCGAGAGGCGCTCTACTCCATGCTTGGCCCTCTGGTCTACTTTATGCTTATCCTCCTCTTCCCCTCATCTCCCAATTTCTGAAGAAAGCACGACAGTTGAAAAGCAAAGTGATCCTCATGTCTCCATAATGGCCTCAACAAGTCTGGTTCCCCTTCCTCTGTTCTCACCTGCTAGAACAACAGTGGATCCTCAATCCATCCCCAACGTTGATCTCCCATCTGCAGGGTCTGACTCACCCCAGTCTACCAACCCTGAAAGTGACAGCTTGGTTTCTCCACTTCCAGTGATTGCCAGGAAGGAAAACCTCTCATCCCCTGTGCACAATATTCTTATTGCATCTCATAAATCATCCACCGGACTAATCTATCTCAAATGAAAAAGGTTTTCTATATGGGCAGTGAATAAACAATTAGACCCCTTGTCAGCCCCAGTTTCGGTGGTTTTAGATTACTTATCACAACTTTTCCTCTCGGGGGTGTCTGGCTCTACTAGTCATGTGCATTTAGCTGCCATTTCAAATTTCCACATTGGTTTTCTGGATTCTTCGCTTACGTCACATAGACTCTATAAAACTGTCTTGAAGGGGGTTATTTACTTAAAACCCCCCTTTAGAGAACCGGTACAACCTTGGGGTTTGGCATTGGTTCTGCAAGCTCTAACAGCGCCCCCCTTTAAACCCGCGTCTTCATGTGATGTAAAATATCTCTCTTGGAAAACTTTGTTCCTGATTGCAATCACATTGGCCAGACGCTAGTCAGAACTTCAAGCCTTATGCATCAAACCTCCCTATCTTATCTTCCATAAGGATAGGGTATCACTGAGAACTAATCCTTCCTTTTTACCAAAAGTGGTGTCAGAGGGTTCTATCAACCAATCTGCTGACCTTCTAGTGTTCTTTCCTAACCACTCTAACAAGGGAGAATATTGCCTGCACTCCTTGGATGTTCATAGGCAAATACGATTTATCTGGGCAGAACAAAATCTACCTGTAAATCAGACCGACTGTTTGTAGACCTAGACAAGGTCATCCTGTCTCAAAGGTTACATTGGCTTCATGGTTGAGAAATTGTATTACCGTTATCTACAACAAAAACAATATCTCCTTGCCTCACAGAGTGAAGGCACATATTCTACAAGGTCTATGGCAACGTCAGCAGTTTTCCATGCTAAGGCTTCCCTCAGTGATATTTGCTCAGCTGCGACTTGGGCCAAACCTCATACCTTTATTCTTCATTTCAAATTGGACTTGGCCTCCAGAGGTAGAGCTTCTTTTGGCTACACGGTGCTCAGGAATGTCCTTCCATGAGGGCCACCTAGGGATACAGGTAGCTGGGGACCCTGTCCCATCAGTAAGGAATGAACGAAGATTAACAACATCAGATAAAGACGTTATGTCTTACCATAATGTTCCATCTGTGTTGTTGATCTTCGTTCATTCATTGATTCCCACCCTCCGTCTCCCTCGTAGGTTCCTGGTTGATCTCATATACTTCTTTGTTGTAGGTCTGTTATGACCAGAGGTAGCCTCTACTTTTATCTATCAACTTGCAAACACGATCTGAGGTAACAGGGAGCAGAGCATTTTGGTTAGGACCTTGGCTCAAGAGTTTTAGGCTGACGCAAGCTGGATATTTGGCCGGCTCGGTTCTGGAGACGGAACCAATAACCCATCAGTAATGAATGAACGAAGATCAACAGCACAGATGGAACATTATGGTAAGACATAACTTTTTTCTGCTTGTACTGTTGTATCATTCTTGGTGATGGTAGAATGCTGCTCAGGGCTAGGGTCGTACCCACCTGGACTACATAATCTGAGAGTTCCTCCATGTCTCTTTTTATGTTGGCCAGGGAGGTACGTCTCAGGTCATTCACACCCACATGTACAATTACATGGTCATATTTGTACCTGTTGTTGAGGGACCTGAGTGCGTGCGTTATATGGTGGATCCTGGCACCTGACAGACAGCTGACTGTTACTTTCTCCTTATTCAGCCTAGTGAGTGGGACATCAGTGTGCCTCACTATCACGTCTCCTATGACTAGTGTGCTGGGAATGCTGTTTTGCCTTAGGGGCTTTGGTCAAGTGGCATATTGTTTAGGAAAGTTATGTGTCTCATGATTAGTGTTGTGTTGTGGTGGTCGAGTGTATTTCTGTCTTGGAGGTCTCCGCTGTTTAGGTAGATTTTTATTGAGAATCTCTGCAAAGATGGGTGTGTGGTTTATGTTTTTATGTGAAGGCGGTGCTGATGTGTGTGTTCTGGAGAGCTGTGTGTTCCATGTGGTGTGGTACAAGTGTTGACCTTACCCTCTTGACCAGCTTTTTCGGTCTTGGCTGGAGAGTATGTGGCTTCCAGTTTGGATTTATAAATGGATCTATTGCAAGTCTGTGTGTTGGTAGGTAAGAGGAGAGGGTTGTCGGTGTACATAAAGCAGTTGCTACATTGCCTCAGGATGCCTAAGTTCACCAGGTTAACAGGAGAAAGCACAGGGAATTGAACTTTAGACATGCCTGGAGGGGTAGGCATTAATAAGTACTGGCGCTGTTTCCTTGCAGAACGTTTAGTGCTGGTAGCACTTTTGTGTGCTAGAATAACTGCTTCAAGAAGTCTGGTATGGTAAAGTGCTAGACTAATAAGCTAGTAAAAGTGCAGGAGAGGAGAGAACTAGCAGATCTAACGGAAAAATCGAAGAGCAGACATTGGCACCTCTCAGAAGCTTACAAACAGTCCTGCATACTGCAAATCTGTATCTGGACTAGACTAGTTACAGGAAAGGAGGGAAACAAGAGCAACATGGGCTTTTAAACCAGAAAGTTGAAAGAGATGGAAAAACTGCCCAAACGGTCAATAAAGTACAAATTCTGGACCTGAAACCACTCCTGTTGTGGTAGATAGGCTACCTACTCCCACTGATAAGCTAGAAGGCTTCCCTCCAACACAGGAAGGCTTGGGGGTGCTCAGAAGCTTATATACAGTCCTGGATACAGCAAATCTGTATTTGGACTAGACTAGTTATAGGAAAGGTGGGAAACAAGCGCAAATGCGGGCTTTTAAACAGAAAGTTGAAGGAGATGGATACATTTGGACCTTTTTCCATCTACCAAAAAGTCTTCAGACAGATATAGGAGAAAGGGCTGCAGAAAGTCCAGAGAAAAGCCAAGGTGACTAAGAAGCACTTTCCAGACCACTCTGCATCTTCTGCTGCATCTATAGCTCTAGCTTCGAAGACCCCTAGGACGTCAGATTCAGCATCTCTTTTGGATCCAATATCCATTGAATTCTTTACTCATCGTATGGTGCCAAGACTCTCACCATAGATTATATCCTAGAGACTTTGCTCTCATTTTCTGGTAGAAAGTGTAATGCATCACTCCTCCTGGTTTTCCTCCCCTTCATCCATCAGGTTAGCCTGATTTACCAGAAGCCTGACAGAAGCACACATGGATAGGATGATGAGGAAGTTCCTCAGGGCTATAATTCAGTTGGAGTCTTCCTGGTCTGAATCATGTTGGACCCACAAGTTTTGATATTTCCCCACTTCCATTAATGACTCTTACCCTGATCCAACCTCCGGCTTCAGGATACTTGGATCCTAGTAACATCCAAGAGTTTGCTATTGTCTGATCCAAAGACCTGGTCATCTTCTACTCCGGCAACTTCTCAGGTCTCTCTAGTTCTAAGTACCTCAGATCCAAAGGTATCTCAGAGCTGAAGCACTGGTGCAGGCTCTGGTGGTGGGGAATTGAATCGGACCGTTTTGGAACCATCTCTCTCCCTCGGAACTTTGGTGCTAGATAACTTAGGTCTGGCTTTGGGAGCTTGACTGACCAGGGTTCTGAGACCAACCTGGGCTGGATGCCTCTGTTCCTCCTAGGGTGTTTTTTTGTTCCCTCTCAGCTTTGGCTTTTGAGGGCATAGAGTAAGCACTCTCCCTCCCTGCTTAGTGGTTTTTCCTCACATGCTTGACTTCTGCCATACCCCACTGAAAGTGTTTGGGTCCTGATCCAATGCTTTCTGTCCTTTTGGGATAGTTGGTTCCTTTGTGCCTCAAGGCAGCCCATTTCCAAAGCTTTCATGCATCTTCTGAGTCCTCACTGTGGCACCCCACTACAGAGGTGCTGTGGAAGCTTACCTGCAAGTGGAGGCACCTGGACACCCCACAGGATTCTTTCACTGAAGACACTGATTTTGATAAAGGGGAATGGTCCTCCAGGTCGCCCCTTGAGGACTTCTCATTCGGAGAGATCCTCAAACCTTTAAGACAGAAAGGTGGTTGATCCTTTGAAACCCCTACTCTAGAGGAATTTGTGTTCCTCAAGGCTTTTGTTTCAGGACCAGCTACATTTTGCATGGTCCCACTTGCAGATGAGGTGACCAGTCTGATCTCAAAGAATTCATGGAAAGTACCAAATGTGGCTGCACTGATAGCATGCAAAGGAGACAAATATTTTGTATCCCCCAGGGATCATTCTCACTGGAGCAAGGGTTCAGTGGTTGCTTCTGTGGTTGTGGTGATGTTCACAAAAAAAGGAGCTGTCAGATGAGAGCTCTAATTGTATCCCCCTAACGGGAAGTCCAGGGCTGTAGACTGGTTTGGGGAACAAGTTTTTAAGCTTCAGTGTCCTTCACCTTGAGAGAACTAAACTATCTGGCAGATATGACAAGATTTCAGAGAGATTTGATAAAGGAGCTTTCCTAATTTCTTTTAGGGTCTATTTTTGCAGAGGCCAGGAAAACCGTAGGCTCACAGCTGGCCACCCTTCAGTCCCTTTCCAAAGCCTTGACGTGCATGATTTCCAATGCTTTGAAAGGTGCCTTGAGAGCCACAGGTACAGGTATTACCTTAAGGGGACATGCTTGGATGAGCTTGCTTGTTTTTGCAGAGCTGTTCATGAATTCCTTTATAAATGCCCCTTTTGATGGTTCGACATTCTTTGGTCCAGGTCCAGAAGTGAAGTACACAGTTTATTGAGAGGAAAATACCCCCCCCCCCCGAAATCTTTCTCCAGGAACCAGAAGGGTGGCAAAATAGTATGGTTCCGGAAGTTCCAAAGGGTTCCTTCAGACATTCCTGGGGTTAGACACCCCCCCCCCCCAGCAGAGGGAAGAACTCTAATGGTTCTATGACGGTTATTGTCTCCATGGCAGAGGTCTTCCTAAAAAAAAAAGAGCAGAGCAGTTCATGAATTCCTTTATAAATGCCCCTTTTGATGGTTCGACAGGAACCAGAAGGGTGGCAAAATAGTATGGTTCTGGAAGTTCCAAAGGGTTCCTTCAGACATTCCTGGGGTTAGACGCCCCCCCCCCCTACAGCAGAGGGAAGAACTCTAATGGTTCTATGACAGTTATTGTCTCCATGGCAGAGGTCTTCCTCAAAAACAAAACAAAAAAAAAAAAAAAGGGAGGGTGAGTGAGAGAGAAAAAAGGCTTCTGGTGTCCATTCTTTAAGAAACCTTATCAGTGCTCTTTGACTGTAATCCACGGTGGTGCAGCGGTAGCATTGTTGCCTCACAGCAAGAGGTTCTCCCATTCGATTCTTAGCTAGAGTGCGGGAGTGCCTTCTGTGTGGAGTCTGCATGTCCTCCTCGCGGTTGGGTGGGCGTTCGAAAGACATGTGTAAATGGGCGTGCCTTCGTTGAAGTTGAACGTTGAGCTGGCACCTCGACGTTCGTGAAAATCTACTGCCAATCATTAGCGGACCGGAGTTCTGCTGTGGCGACCCCTAACTGGGAAAAGCCAAAAGACAAACAACAACAATCAGTGCTCTTGAATGTTTGCCTGACTGACATTCTCTGGAGTTGGCTGCACCCTAAAGCCTTGGGCGCGTCCATCACCAAAGACACGTGGGTGCAGGAGATTATCTCTAGAGGCTATTCAGTTTCATTCTTGTGTCCCCTTCTATCAAGGTAACCTGGCCATTCCAGTTTTTCAAAGAAGAGCAGCTGGTATAGAAATAAAAATGCTACTGGACAAAGGAGTCATTCAGTAGATCCTACCAGATCAGCACAGATCTGGAACTTACTCAAGACTGTTTTTAGTGCCAGAAAAGAATGGGAATGTCAGGCCCATTTTGGACCACAGTCATCTCAGTCAATATGTGATGCACATGAAGTACCATTCAGTCTTTTCTCCTCTTGTTGAAAAAGAATGATTGGATGTGCTCGATAAACCTTCAGGATGTGTACTATCATATTATGATGGACAGGTGATCCAGAAGTTTTCTCTGCTTCTAGCTTGGAGCCATCATTTTCACTTCAGGGTCCTGCCCTTTGGCCTCCCAGGTGTTCACCAAATGCATGGCAGTGGTCACAGTTATCTCTAACTGCAGGGTTTGTGAGAGTTTCCCTACCTAGACGATTGGCTCATTCCACTCCTACCAGGGAATCTTTTTCTCCTAGCCAGGGACTCCTTGCTCCTTCTGTGCTCTTATATTAGCTTTACTCTGAATTTAGACAAGTCCAAGCTTCATCTGGTTCAGGTAATAGAGTTCATTGGGGCGCATTTAGACACAGTTGCTCAGATTGAAAAAACGAGAATGGGTTGACAACCCAACAGAATTGAGCATTCCACATCCTTTCATGCAAGAAGTCACTTGTGAGACTGATTCATCAGCTTCTAGGATGTATGACTGACACCATCATTCTGGTTCCCCTAGCAAGGTGCCACATGAGGGTTCTTCATTTGATGCTTTTAGTACAGTGGGACATCAGATATCAACCCATGAGCTTCCAAGTTCGTTTGACTGACATTTGTAGAAGGATTTAACACTATGGATTTGCTCACCGTAAGTATCACAAGGTCAACCCTTTGTAATTCATTCTCCCCAGACTATGGTGACCACTGACTCTTCTTAGTTGGGCTGAGGGGGCATTACATGGAAAAGGCAGTTCAAGGCATGTGGACTTCCTCAAATGCCAATCTTCATATCAGCATTATGGAGATAAGAGCTGTCCTCTTAACATTGCAGGCTTTTCAGGACATTCTAACTCTGCGATTGATTTCTGTCCTGATGGACAGCATGTCAGTAGTCTGGTGTGCACGTGGTGTGTGCTGTGTCTTTAAGAAGATGAAGCAAGACTGATTGTGCATGTGTAAATGCCAGGTACGTGCCATTCCTAGTGCCATTTTGAGAGTGCAGCAAGTGAATAAGCATGTATCATGTCAGTAGTCTGGTGTGCACGTGGCGTGTGGTGTGTCTTTAAGAAGATGAAGCAAGACTGATTGTGCATGTGTAAATGCCAGGTACTTGCCATTCCTAGTGCCATTTTGAGAGTGCAGCAAGTGAATAAGCATGTATCATGTCAGTAGTCTGGTGTGCACGTGGCGTGTGCTGTGTCTTTAAGAAGATGAAGCAAGACTGATTGTGCATGTGTAAATGCCAGGTACGTGCCATTCCTAGTGCCATTTTGAGAGTGCAGCAAGTGAATAAGCATGTATGATTGCAGCAGTTAGTTTGTATACAAGTTACTTAAGTTAAAATAAGTAAACTTCTCTCCTGATGTGTTTGTATAAAATAAAGCTGCTTGAACAGAACCCATGAACACTCTTTTATTGTGCCCAAAGTAGGAAAGCGACATGATATTAGAACCGGGATCGCAGAGAGTAATATTCGGAGCCATGAGGTGTGGAGATGACAGTGAAGGTAAAGTAAGAGAAACGAGCATGAAAAGAGCCAGAAAAGAATCAAAGATAACGAGAATACACACAAAATACTTATTTCATAAAAAGGACAAAATGGGTCATTACAAGGGCATAAAATCCATTATTAAACCAGTGGGAGGCATAAAAGGCTTATTATCTAAGGGAATGTTTAAAGTAAAGGTGTTTGATGAAACGATTAACAGAAAAGTAAAACAAGCATGTTTAAAGGCAAAATGAGCATGTTTAGAGTAAAACAAGCACAAGAAAAGTATAATGGGTATGAAAAGAGTTTAAATGAGCAAAACAAATATAATAAGGACAAAAAAGGCCACGTTGAGTAAATTAAACAAGGCGGCTGCATTTTTTTGGCAAAGTGCTGTGTTTTGGCATAACTATGGCTTCATATTGTATCAAGAGCATAATTAGAGTTATTTGAACTATCTCCAAGTGTGTAAAAGTGCTTACAGTGTGTGTGCTTATTACTGTGTATGTATTTCAAAGAGTTGTTTATGTGCAAAGTGCAACTATTTCGTGAAGTGCAGTCAAAGTGTAGCCATTTCGAAAAGTTTCTTGTGCTGGGTGTGTCTATTCACAAAGTGCTGCCATTACCATGTGTTCCTTGCATTGTAAAGAATTGCCTAAAAAGGTATGGCCAGGTGGGGAAGTTTCAGTGTGTTGTGTACAGTTTATTCACAAATTGCTATTACTTTGAAATGTTATTGACTGTGAGCTTTTCCTGCCTAGTTCATTCACATCATGCAGTTATTTGAAGTGTTTCTTAAAATGATGATAAATTACTTTTGCAATACAATAATTTCAAAAGTATTACGGTGCCCCAGAAAGGCTTGCTTCGTGCAGTTATTTGATATGTTTCTTATACTGATAAGAGGTGCATGTTATGTTGACCCTATCTTGTCTTCCTTCTTGTTGGTTGGGTTTGGAGCCGATCCTCGACTGTGACATGGCTGTATTCTAAAGCTCGAGAGCTTCCACTGGCTCGAGGTAGACCCTATCCCATCAAGCCTAACGCTAGTTACCCAGATCTTGTTTACCGCTTGAAGCTTCAAGATTACTGGAGACTGGCTCAGGCTAAGTTTTTGATTTTTCGTAGTCTGTACTGAACTCTTAAAATTTAAAGACTTTTTTTCTATAGATCAGTAGTAGTTGTTGCAGGATCCCTATCTCCATTTTTGGCTGTTGTTGTTCAGGCCGTCATTTTTTTCCTTCAGGCCTATTCCCGTGTGAATTTGTTTTAGAGGATTCCCCCTTGCTTTCGCCCACTTCAGTTAAAGGGTTTTCCCTTATTCCCTTCTCCCCTTTCTTCTTAAGGAGTTGGCCGTTTAAGTTAGAGGCTCTCCTCGGTTGGGGGAGTTGTCATTTAATTCAGAGGCTCTCTCCCTTCCTTTATATTCCATTTCTTACTATGTAAAAAGTGGTATACTTCTCCTTTAGCTATAATTTTGTTGTGCTTGCTGCTGTTTTGTGCTTATCAACAATGTCTAAAGAAGCGCCCAAGGAATCCAAGCCTTTTGGATTCAAAAAGTGTGACTCTTGCTCCCAAAAAATGTCCCTGACTGATGGACATACTAACCGTGTTTATTGCCTGGGAGCTGTGCACCTGCAGGACTCGTGTTCTATTTGTCATGCTTTCAGTGCCAGAGTCCTGCAGGAGCTCAAAAACAAACTTATAGTGAGGGGTTTATTAAAAGGTCTCTTTGACACTCCAGTGGCAGGGAATCAGGTTAAAACATCTGAAAAATCCTCCAAAACAACTCGGAACAGTCTAGGAGTCGCAAAAGAACTGGGCCTCTTTCTTTGGAACTAGTGCAGTCCGCTCCACAGTCATCACTTCTCCAGTGTGTGGGTGGCAGTCACCGATCGTCCACCCACTCCTCTCGGTCGTCCAGGAGAGGGTGGTGAAGAGGCTACTTAAGACACCGGCCCTCACCAAAATCTTATCAAGCCCAGCCCATATGGATGTGGAGCCGACTACTCTAACCCCCCCCCCCATATCAATCTATTCCTCCTCCGACTCATCTGAGCTCGGAGCCAGAGTGCATGGAAGTCATTGTGGTGGAACTGTTGGTTCCAAAAACCTCCGGTATCTCTGTTCCGACATCTGCTCAGATCTCCTCGATACCTCCTGTCGAGGGATCTGGGAGCCGACACTCCCTCGTCTGCTGCGAGGGGGGAGCGGCATCAGACCCTTATCCAACCCCACTCTCCCTCTTGGAGCTTCAGCACAGGTAAGCTCGGCTCCCACATCAGCCGTGGAACCATCACCCTTGGTGTGGAGAGGTCTCTCGACTCTTCGGAGCCGGGGACCCTCTTGGGCCGGGATCGTGGTGCCTTCGAGGTGATGAGTGTGCTGTCCTCTCATCTCCTCCCTCAGCTTCAGCTACTCTATCCCCTATGGAGCCAGTGTCTTCCCTGTCACCACCCCTCCATTCTAAGCGTAGGGAACCAGTGCCCCAGGACGGCCTATTGGGTGACCCCCCCCCCCTTTCTGAAACCTCCCTAGAGCATCCCTCTGAGGCGGTCCCTTGGAAGAGGACATGTAAGAGGAAGCGTGTGGACTACCCTGAGTTCCTGACATTGGACTCTGATTTGCTGGACTCATAAGGGTCCCTGTGGTCCTCCTCTGAGGATGTCTCATTCGTGGACATCCTGGAAATCCTCAAGCAGAGTGGTGGCTGGAAGTCCCTCTCTCCTTCTGAAGATGAGTCCCTGTACCTGGACACATTTGGTTCCCGACCCTCCACCTGCTGTATGTCTCTGCCTTTCGACCCGCTGCTAGTGATAGTAAGTCAAAAGGCGTGGAGCTCTCCGGAATCAATGGAACCAGTTCCGCAGAGGCCCAGTAAGTTCCTAACTCCACCAGATGACAAACCTTTCCTAACCAAGGGCATGCCAGTTGATGCTATGGTGGTGGCTGCGGCCACTAAGAAGGAATTAGCAGAAACCTCTACTTCTGCCCATCCGCCGAACAGGTACGGGAAGCGTGTCTTTTCTTCAGTGGCCTTTACTCTCAGGTCACTGAATTATTTATCCCATTTCACCTGTCTTCAGAGGGATCTCCTGAAAGAACTAGGAGATAACCTGCAGAATCCTACAACTGTGGTAGCAGCAGATAGAACTGCTTCTCAGCTTGCGATCTTATCTTCAGTAGTTAACTCTCCATGCGGCTTATCTCCTATACAGCCGAGGGAGCGAGCAGGGCTGCAGCTACAGGAGTTGCCTTATGGAGACATTCCTGGATGCGCCTTTGTCAATTTGCAGAGCCCTTCAAGTCCTCCATTACTAACGCCCCCTTTGATGGCTCATTGTTGTTCAGGTCTAAGGTAAAAGAGACTCTAACTAGGTGCAAGCAGGATGACAAGACTCTCTCTGCCATGAGAGTATGTTTTTCCGTGCCTTCTAGACCTTATCCCAAAGGTTAACAAGGCGGAAAAATGTGGTTCCAGAAATCCCAGGGAGCTTCGCCTGACGCACGTGGTGATTCCCCCCCTCCCGGGCAGAGGGGGGAATAATAATGGGAGACGCCCTCGCGGCAGAGGGGGGTCAGCAGAGTCAGGGAGACAGAGATACGTTCTCTGGTAGACCCTTCCAGTGCTCTTGAAAGGAGGCCCACCTGTCCATCTCTGGAGGCAGTCGGGGGAAGATTGTCACTGTACCCCGAAGCTTGGCAAAATATCACAAAAGACACATGGGTACAGTTGATAATATCCAGGGGATACAGTTTTCCTTTCTCTATGCCACCTCTTCCCAGGAAACAACAATCCATCCCAGATGTGCCACCCAATCTAAGGGAACAAGCAACTCTAAGTTCAAAAGTTGCTAAGAAAAAGAGTCATCCAAGAAGTCCCCGCAGACCAAATCGGGTCCGGAACTTACTCAAGGTTCTTTTTTGTACCAAAAAAAAAGGGGACTGGAGGCCCATTTTGGACCTCAGCAGACTCAACAAGTCTGTCAAGAAGACAAAATTCTGGATGGTGATACTGCAGTCCATACTTCCCTTCCTGGGAAAGGACAACTGGATGTGCTGCATCGATCTTCAGGATGAGTACTACCATATCAAGATGGACAGGTGATCCAGTAGATTTCTACCCTTCTGGCTGGGAGCCAGTCACTACCAGTTCAGAGTTCTGCCCTTTGGCCTCACCACAGCCCCCGAGGTGTTCAAATGCATGGCAGTAGTCACGGCTCACCTGAGGCATCTTGGATTCCGGGTGTTTCCATATCTGGACGACTGGCTCCTTACCGCCACCACCGAGCATTGACTAACTGGAACAAGGGACATCACAATCTGGCTCTGCTCTCAACTAGGCATCATTATAAACTACGAAAAGTCTGCCTTGTTGCCCTGTCAATATATTATATTTATAGGGGCAGATCTAGATACCAAAGACATGATAGCAAAATTGCCTCAGGAGAGGGTGTCGACCATTCGAAACCAAGTTGCAACTTTAATCGGGAGGAAAAAGGCTCAAGCAAGATTTGTTCTGAAAGTCCTGGGCTCAGTGGCAGCAGCAATAACTGTAGTCCCTTGGTGCGCTGCCACATGAGGTTATTGCAGTGGCTCCTGTTTGCTCAATGGTCCATGCAAGATCTACCCATGTCCCACAAAATTCTCATCACAGAGACCTTCAAAAAGGACCTAAAATGGTGGCTTCAGTCCACCCAGCTGACGATAGGCAGGCCATTTGTCCTCCCCCAACCAGTGGCCATAGTGACCACAGATGCTTCCCAGATAGGGTGGGAGAGGAGACATTATCTTGCATAGGTTGTTCATGGAAGGTGGCAGCAACACAAGTACCACTTGCACATAAACATCCTCGAGATGAGAGCGGTGCTCTTGGCATTGCAAGCACTTCACAGCTCTCCCCCCACAGGGACGATTGCAATTCAGACAGGCAACATCAACAAGCAAGTCGGAACCAGATCCTACCCCTTATGTCGAGAGGCCCTAAGAGTATGGCAGTGGGCGAGGTCTTCCCAATGCTTTCTGATTGCGACGCACATCCTGCTGGAATCCAATGTGATAGTGGACAAGCTAAGCAGGGCTATACTTATGCTTCATGAGTGGTCCCTGAAACAGGATATTGCGAACCAGATTTTTCACAAGGGGGGCCAGCCGTGCTGCAGTCTTTTTGCCAGATCCATCAATGCCAAATGCAGCAGTTGTTTCGCCCTAGTCCCCCCACCGGGACAATCACCCAGGGATCACTTGTTCACGACTGGCCCCCTGGGCTTCTGCATGCTTTTCCTCCATTCCCAAGGTTCTTCAGAAAGCAAAATCGGTGGGTTCAAGCTAATTCTCATTGCCCCCCTACTGGCCTAGTCAAATCTGCTTCCCGTTTCTGTGGCCTTATCTTCAGGAGGAGCCTTGGATTCTGGACCCAGTTCCGGATCTGCTGATACATCAGTCGGGCACACTCCATCCTTCCTTACAGTCCTTCAAGATGACAGCTTGGTTCCTCAACTTCGCGGCTTAGCCAGGCTTCCTGACATCTCCCCGGCAGTACAACATATTCTAATTTCCTCTCTCAAATCCTCTACGAGAAAACTGTATACTAGCAAATGGAAACAGTTCTCTTGTTGGGCAGACAAAAATAATATTGATCCTTTTACTGCACTTATTTCAAAGATCCTAGAATTCCTCACTGAAACTTTTAACCAAGGAGCAGCAGCAACTATCTGAGTTTAATTGGCTGCTTTTTCCAACTTTCATGTGGGAGAAATGGGTTCCAACGTTATGTCCCACAGGTTGTGCAAAGCTTTTCTGAGGGGTACTTTCCATTTGAGACCCCCATTAAAAGAGCCACTTCCTCCTTGGGATCTGAATTTAGTCCTAGCTGCCTTGATTCTTCCATTGTTCGAAACGGCTAGTTCTTGTTCTCTGAAATTTCTGACTTGGAAAACGATTTTCTTGATCACCATTACCTCAGCTAGGGTATCAGAATTACAAGCTCTTTCCATTCATCCCCCTTATTTAATTTTTCACAAAGATAGGGTTTTTCTCAGAACCAACCCCTCCTTTCTACCAAAAGTTTGTTCAGAGTTCAGTCTGAATCAGTCAATAGAACTACCTGTATTCTTTCCGAACTATGGCAACAGGGCAGAGTATAAACTCCACCAACTTGGATGTTCATAGACAATTACGTTTTTACTTGCACAGGTCACAGGAATTCCGACAATCTTACATATTGTTTGTATCCTTTGCAGAAAACAAAAAGGGAACTTCAGTCTTAAAAGTAACTTTATCAAAATAGATTTCAGACACCATTATTTACGTCTGTAACTAACAGAACAAACTGCCACGAAAAATTCAAGGACACTCAACCAGGGCTTTGTCTACCTCTGCTGCCTTTCAGGCCAGACTGCCTTTAGACTCAATTTGTGCGGCAGCTACGTGGGTTAACCCCCATACCCTCATCACTCATTACAAAATAGATTTGGCCTCCCAGAACAGGGCATCCTTTGGTTCCACGGTCCTAAGGAGTCTATTCCATTGAGGCATCCAAGAAGAAGGTGCTGGGGACGTGGTCCCAACCAACAAGAAGGAAGGCTAGATAGGGACAACATAACATAAAGAAGTTATGTACTCACCATAAAGTTCCATGTTTGTTATCCTTGATCTCTCCTTCCTTCTTGCATCCCACCCTCCACCCCCCTCCTGGAGGATCGAGAGGAGTTATTCATCTTTGGTTGTATAAGTTTTGATTCCCTTCCTGCCTTATGAGTTGGATAGACTAAGAGTTTTTCTACTTATGGCTTTGTGGTTTTTCTTATATATGTATGTATATACACGTATATATTTTTTTTATATATGCCTGTAGTTTATATATCTGCATATTATGGTCTAGTGTTATGGATTATCACAACAAGATCTGGGTAACTAGCGTTAGGCATGATGGGATAGGGTCTAGCTTCGAGCCAGTGGAAGCTCTTGAGCTTTAGAATACAGCCGAGACCCAACCTACAAGAAGGAAGGTGAGACAAACATGGAACGTTATGATGAGTACATAACTTCTTTCTTCGTGCAATACAGTAATTTCAAGAGTATTAGAGTGCCAGAGAGAAACCTATTTCGCAAAGTTCAGTTACACAGAGGCTCGCTGTGTTATTGGATAAAGTTACAAGTACTGTCATAAATTTCTGGCATGTGTGTATGTGCTTGTGTTTTGCAAAACCCTTCACTGGTGTGTGTTAATATAGCAGACTGATTGTGAAAGCCCATAGCTCTTGTATTTGATCAGAACATTGCAGAGAATTGGAGAATATTTGAGCAAGACTACGACATTTTTATACAAGCAGCTTATTCAGATAAGGATGCATGCACCAAGGCATTAATTTTGCTAAACCTAGCTGGGTCAGTGGTGTTCATTTGTGTATACACCAGCAGTATATGAAGGAGAAGGCGAAAACCGTTGTATTATTTTACAGGCTGAGTCACGGGAAGACTCCAAGTGTTTGAAGTGCAAGTTGAGAGAAATGTGTAACCCCCAGACAAATATTACACTAGAGGGGCATTTGTTTTACACAAGAGATCAGAAACCAGGGGAAACTTTTGCAGCTTATATAACTGATCTGAGAAACAAGGCTAATGTATAGGTTTGGTGACTTAAAAGATGAGTTAATAAAGGGCAGGCTCGTGTGTGGTATTGGTGGCCTAATGGTTAAGGTGTTTGCCTTGCAAACACAAGGTGCAGGGTTTGAGTCTCAGAAGGGACAACTGGCTAGGCTTAAAATGGCTTGCAAGGGCAGTTAGCTTAGTACTAATCTATGAATCTATGAATAGTGCTGCTGTGAGAAAGATCTTGCTTTGTGATAGTGATTTAACATTGAGTAAAGCCATAGAGATTTGTCAAATTCATGCAGTGACAGAAAGACACACAAGTATGCATGCAAGTTACAAGAGAATGGTTTTTGCAGGCTCCAGAGCAAATGTAGATAGCGTGCAACACGTGGCAAACAGAAGTAGGCCTAAGCACATGGCAGCCACAACCCCTGCTGGCTCATCAAGGAAACCACGTAGTTATCTAGCAAATTCTAAGACCAGTTAAGTTAAAGGAGCATGCTCAGTACAGTATAAGCATGAGTCAGCAAAACCCAAGTCCAGCTTTATTGTTAACTGTCACAATTGTGGTACAAATCATGAATCTAAAAGAGACAAATGCTTAGCATTCTGTCAGCAATGTCACAAGTGTAAACAATGGAACCATTTCCAAAAAGTTTGCAAATCAAGTAAACCTCACGCAGTTGTAAAGAAAGGTCGCACGAAAAAGCAGGTTGATCAGGTAGGAACGTGTCAGTCAGCTTTCTGTTAGATTGTGTATCAGTAATTGGTGAAATAGTTGATGCAGTGAATTTACTGGCAAAAAGCGAAGTGTTTTGTACTGTAGGGATCAATGGTAAACCCACAGAGCTTAAAGTAGACACTGTTTCAAAGTGTAATGTTATAGCAGCAGACACATTTGCTAGAGTGAGAACTAATGAGCAACTCAATGTGGCCAGTAGTGCGAAACTTGTTGCTTATGGAGATGAAGAGATTCAGACTAAAGGCTCAGTGATGCTTTAATGTTGTTTGGCCTAGAACTGTTACCGTTTATTCTATGTAGTCAGAAGACCAGTACAGTCTTTACTGGGTCTCAAAGATAGTTTGAGAATGAATCTGCTTTCTTTTACCAAAGACGTTCATCATGTAAGTGCATCTCCTAGTTCTAATTTTTTTCTGAAGCCATTTTCTCAGAATATACTGATGTTTTTGATGACAGGTTGGGCAAATGTCCAGTAGAGTGTATTCCATGAAGTTAGACCCAGAGGTCACTCCAGTAGTCAGACCAGCAAGAAGAGCTCCGATAGCTGTGCGGGATAAAGTTAAGGCTCAGTTGGATAAAATGGTCCAGCAAGGTGTAATTTGTCCAATTACAGAACCAACTGAATGGGTATTGTCTATGGTGGCAGCTCACAAAAAAGGCTCAGACGAAATCAGAATATGCATTGACCAAAGGGATTTGAACAAAGCATTGAAAGGGCCATATCATCCAATGCGTGCAGTCCTAATTTTATTTTATTTATTTTATTTTATTTTATTTTACATTTGCTGACCGGGCTAGTCTAACTGGATATATGTCCATTTTCAATAGAGGCCCGGGGAGAAAAGCTCCACAAGTATAGGCAGTGGCATGACATACATTGTATGAATGAGTAACATGAGATACAGTACATTATTTAGATTCTACATAAGTAAACTTGTACAGAGTCTTTTAATTAAGGCTAGGCTAAGATCAAATACAGAGAACAAAACAAAAATATATATATATTTTTTGGCCTGTTTTATAGACATACAAACTTATGATATCTAATACAGTGGAGTGGTAGCACTTTTAGAGAAAGTAGACTCATATCGAGTACTAAGAAGGGAAAAAAAAACTCGATTAACTACTAGCTTACTAGTTAACACAGGTAGGTGTCAGAACAACAGAGCAGAGAAGTATAGGGAGACCAAGATGGGGAATGAGATCTTAGGGTTAGAGCAGGGGCATAGCCAGTGGGTTTTAAGATATTCTTTAAGATATTTTTTGAAAAGCAGTGTGGAAGAAAGAGTTGAGAGTTCATTTGGAAGCTGGTTCCAGGCTTTTCTCACTGTGTCAGTGAATAGTGAGTCCCCAGCCTTGTTGTTTGATTTAATAATGGAAACTAGAAGCTTATTAGCTGAGTGTAGTGTTGCAAGATTTTTGTATGGGGTAATCAGATTGGTGAGGATTGGGGTATTCATGTGGTGGTAAAGGATCCTATGGGTGATGGTAAGTTGTTAGGTTCTGCACTTCTAACCAACCCAGTTATTTGAGGTTGTGACAGTGATGGGTTCTGAAAGGGGAGCCAGAGACGAATCTGGCAATGTTATTATAGCTAGTTGCAAGTTTGGTAAGGTTGGTTTTTGATAGATTGGTATATATGGCAGAAGCATAGGTCTGGGCAATAATAGTTCTGGCTGGCGGTGTAAGGAAGGGTTTGATTCTATAAAGGGAGCCTAGTTTTCTGTTGACAGATTTTATAGTAGTATTAATATGATCATCATAGCTGATGTTGTGGTCTGTTCTGATTCCTAGGAGACAGGTTGTAGTATCAGGAGATATGCTAGTTCCATTGTTAGAGGTTACTGTAATTGTGGTGACTTTTGGGTAGGTGTAAAGAGCAATAATTTAGTATTTTTTAGGGTTAAGGAGGAGGCAATGTGGCATGAATCAATTTTCCACAATATTAAATACAGTTTGGGTGAGGGTCTGGAGTGAAGTTATGGATTTAGCAGAACATATTAAAGTTGAATCATCTGCATATTGTATACAGGTGGCTTGTGGAATTTTGGCATTTAATTCATTAATAAAAAATGAGAAGAGAAGGGGGCCCTAGAATAGATCCTTGAGGTACTCCAATGTTAACAGGGAGGTGTGTAGATAGATTATTATCCCAGTGCACTGCTTGCTGTCTGTTTTCTAAATAGGATTTAAACCAAAGTAATGCCTGTGGGTCAAGAGATAGGGCTTTTAATATATCTAAAAGTGGGTGATGGTTAACCATGTCATAGACCTTTGACAGGTCAATGAATAGTGCAGAGGAAAGAGAGTTATTGTTACGATTTTTGTTTATACAGTCAGAAAAGGATAGGGCAGTGGTTGCACTATGGAATGGCCTGAAACCATGCTGACAGTTTGCAAGTAAATTATTATGGAGAAGGTGGTCAGGTAGTTGTCGGTGGATGCATTTTTCCATTATTTTTGCTACTGGAGAGAGTAAGACAATTGGTCGACAGCCAAAGAGTGGATTAGCTACAGTTAATCAGAAACTGTAGCAGTAGCTACAGCAGAGGGTAGGGTAGACAAGCTCATTCACCTTTTTAAACTACCCTTTCTTCCCAATCTCTTACTCACTTCACTCTGAATTAGGATAGCTCCATCCCATACTCCAGCTTCTTATCCCCCTTAAGGGACTTCTTATCCCCCTTAGGGGGTCTCGTTCTCCTGCTGCATTTACTTACCTGGCCACTACGTGGCAGCCTACTATCAGCTAACTGCCCTGTATTCTTTCCTGTCTCTAGTGACTCCTCCTGATGCTGAGTTCGTAGACGTTTTGTAGTCTACCTTGCCCTATACCCTGTTTCCCAGTAGGTTCTAATTCTCACATCTCACAATACTTGTAGCCCAGTCTCTCCCTACAACCCTTCTTCTTTTCCTCTAGTTTTCTCCCTGAAACCTCCCTTACTTTCCTCCTTAATACTACACACTTACCTTCTGATCTTCATACCTTACTGATTGTTCTTCTTCACTTTTTCTTACCCTCTCTGGCTCTTCCCGCTCCATTCGCCCTGCGGGCTCACTCTGCTCCCCTACCATACACCCAAATTCCACCCACCCCCAATGCTTCTACATTTATACATCACAAGCCACACCCCTACCCCTAATTAACCAATTAGCATCCGACCTTCACCTAACACTTAACAAGAATACACACCCATATTCCAAACACTCTTCACAATATCCTTCAAAATAGCCTATTCTGACTCTAATCTATCTCCTTAACAATTTCCGTACCTTTTGCTGACATTCTATATTTCTTTCTTAAAAATGCCCTCACAACACAAACCTAATCTAACAATCCTTATTATATTACCTACTTTAATACTAATTCTCTCTATATCATTTAACCTTACTCTATATGAGAATGCATACTATAGGGAACCCCCCCCCCCCATTCTCTAAAACAAACACTGCCTCTCAGTCAACTAAGCTCACATATCCATGCTAACATCGCCTCTACCTCTACCTACCTTTCCCCAAAGTATCATAGACTAGCTCATATTTCCATCCATTAAGCCAGAAAGTCCCTGAATAGTCTCTATAAAACCCTGAAGTTCTTACTTACCCTTCATTAACATCCATTACTCAACGGAGATATTCATCCCAACCCAGGACCAAATAACATCCCACTAAAGTCCCACCAACCACAGCGTACACCCCCTTTTACCTCTACTAAAGATCCTAACTCCTTACTCATAGCTCATTTTAACATACAGAGCTTAAATAACAAAATTAGCCAACTCCAAGCTCTACTTGACACCCAATCCTTTGATGTCCTATGTCTAACAGAAACCTGACTTAAACCAGCAACAAAGGACAAGGAAGTCATCCCGCCTGGTTATAATATAATAAGATTAGATCGTAGAACCGAAAAGGGTGGAGGGGTAGCAATTTTGTTTAAATCTTCCCTACAAGTCTCCTTAATAGACATACAACTACCCTTTGATAGTCATGCAGAAATCCTTATCTCTAAGCTCCAGATCAATGCAAACAAGTCCATTAATATAATATGCTCCTACCTCCCGCTAGGCAACAACATCGATATCCTACAAACCATCCTCTGTTGGCTCTCCTCCTCCTTCCCACAAGAAACCATCCTGCTTGGTGACTTCAACATTGGCTGGAATACCTGTACCTCAGCCCAGCCTGCACTCCTTATAAATCTTTATGGTTTCTCACAAATGATCACCTCACCAACCAGAATCCATAAGCCTAGTGAAAACAAAGCACCTTAGACTGGATTCTTGTAAATAACCACCCATTCTCATATAAAGGTGATACTGTACCAGATGATACAAGTGATCACTTCCTTAATTGCACAGTCAGGCAAAAAACATTCATTCCCAACCAAACCATCTTTAAAACTATACGTAAGAAAAATTATTTTAATCCAGTCAGCTTCCAAGCTGAACTCCAAGCTTGTGACTGGTCTCCCTTGAAACATCTTCCACTGGATGAAGCTGTATCCTTTTTTAACTCCAAATTCCTACAAATCCTGGAACACCATGCACCTACTAGAATCATAAGAACTAGCACCAAAACTGCTCCATGGCTTACCAATGCGACTAAACAAAAAATTTGATTAAGAAATAAGATCTGGTCTCAGTGGAGAATCACTAAAAATTTAACTGACCACCAGAACTATAAACAGTTAAGAAATGCCACTAAAAGAGCAATACTCCTTGACAAAAAGAACTACTACTTTAAACTTCAGCATAAACATCAACAAAAACCTCAATTTTTCTGGTCAGCTATAAATAAACTCTTACACCCAGGACACACCAAGACTCCAACCCCCACAGGTCTCTCTTCAAACTCTTCAAATGAGGTTGCTAATGCCCTCAATACCTGCTTTACTGAAACTGTACAATCTCTTGCTAACTCTTTACCTCCTATCCACCCTGACTAGCATACCATCCCCTTTTCATCTAAAACCAGTTCCTACATCTCTCATCATTACCTTACTTACTAAACTTAAACCATGCACCCCCTCAGCTGATCTCTTACCAGCTGAATATCTGCAGATTGCTGCAAAAGTACTATCCTACCCTATTTCCATTCGTATCAACAGAACCATTACAGAAGGCCTTATCCCATCTCTCTGGAAAATCTCTCACATTATCCCACTTCATAAAGGTGGTAACTCCATCAAACTTTCAAACTATCGCCCCATTGCTCTTCACTCTTCAGTAATCGAATAAAACTACTCCTTAAAACCCAATGGCTTTGCCCATGCACAAACCCAGACTAAAACTAAATGTAGTATTACTTTTTTCACCATCATTCAATAACCAAACCTAATTACTATTGTTGCTTTTTTGGCTTTAATCTTCTCCTGTCTTCTAGTGCCTGTAAACTACCCTGTATTCATAAAATAAGAATATTCCCCCTATTCCAAGCACCTGCATTCCAACCTTATATGCATTTCTTTCTGTTTTTCTAGTGGGTATAATCCTTAACATACCCAATAACCACCTAAATCCATCTTACCTTTCCTACTTTTCTCTAAGACAAATGTCTATCCTTTTACCTTATCATTCTGCTTACATTGGGGGGGGGGGGGACTTTCAGAAATTCAATAAATGAAGAAAAGGTATATAAATGTTTATTGATGTGCATTTTTGTCTTCTGTCTTCATTGTCTATTTCATTTTTTCATTTATTCTTTGTAATATTGTTACTTGGCATAGTTTGGAGCTTGGAGCTTATCTCCCCGGGCCTCCATTGAAAATGGACATGTATCCAGTTGGACTAGCCTGGTCAACAAATGTAAAATAAAATAAATAAATAAGTGAAAAGAAAAAATAAACAGTAATCTGAGCACTGTGGAATAGGCAATAACGGGTAGGTTAGCAGTATAGAGGAAGAAAGAGGGTCTAGTACTCTAAAAATCCACTGGAAGTTGTAGAAACAAAAAAAAAAGTAGGATGTAGCCTGAGAGCAGGTAAGTAGTGCCACCTAGTGGCAACAGGGGAAGACTGCAGGGATACCTACTACACTTCAAGTGAGTCTAAATGGGCATATGGAAGAGGATAGAGGGGAAAAAAGGAACTTATTAAGGGAATAAGGGTGCAAGTGGGCTGTGGTCGGCTGCTTTCACGTGGAGGGAAAGAGAAAAAAAATAACAAGTTAAAAGGTAAAAATTATATTACAATGCTTAAATATTATTACTTTAGTAAACATACACTAAGTCTTCCTTTGGTAAAACAGAAGGCAGTTCTGAAGGGTAATTTGGGTGGTAGAGAATTCTTCACTGGTTATCTGGAGGTGGTGTTCATTAACAGGATTAAGTTCAGGGATAAGTTTAGACTTCTTCACTTGGGAAAAGAAGGGAAGAGTGACGGAGCAACCGGACAGGAATCGAGAAGCGCGACGAGCAGCTATAGACCACAGGGCCCCTTACAGTAGATGATACACACACATGCCAGGTTTAAAAAAAAATACCAAATACACTGTTTTTTTTCTGTCTTAAATGCAAAGAGTTCATTTTGGCAAGTGATGCTTGATCGCAAATCCTCATTACTAACCACTTTTGGTACTCTGTTTGGGAGATGCAGATTTCTAAGGATGCCATTTGGAATAAATTCTGCAAATGAAGTCTTTCGGCGTGCAATGGAGCACATTTTTTCAGGTTATCCTTATGCCATAATAGTAGATAATTTATTAGTTGGAGGCAATGGTGAAGCAGAGCATGAGAGAAACTTAATGAAAGTTCTAGATGGGGCACATGAAGTAAACTTGTAGCTCATTCCTCTGAAGTGCAAATTCAGACTTCCAAAAGTTACATATATAGGTCATTTATTTACCAGTACTGGCTTGAGATGAGACCCGGCCAAGCAAACAGCTATTCTTGAGATGTCAGCACCAGACAGTGTTAAAGCTCTGCAACGTTTCATAGGCATGGTCACCTATTTAGGCAAGATTATACCAGACTTCAGTAAACTGACAGGACCTTTAAGAGAGCTTACGTGCAAAAATGTTGCATGGTCATGGTTAGAACAGCACCAGAAGGCGTTTGAAGACCTCAAGCAGAAAATTGCCACCCCACCTACATTAAGATACTATGATGTGAACAAACCAATTACTCTTTCATGTGATGCTTCAAAATTTAGTTTTGGCGCAGTTATACTTCAAGTGGGCAGACCTATGCATTTAGAACACTTACCCAGACTGAGATGCAGTATGCTGAAATTGAGAAAGAACTTTTGGCAATAGTATGTGCATATTCCAAATTTCATGATTATATTTATGGTCAAGGTATTCAGATTGAAACTGACCACCAACCTCTAGTTACTATTCTATTTTGTGTACATGAATTCTTGTTTTTTTTCCTTGCCTTATCTATATTGTGTACTTATTAGCGATCCCTTGCTCTGTAGAGCCCCAGGCATTTAAACACTTTCATGGGCATACTGGAGTAGCAGAGGTTGTATCATTGTGTTTAGTTGCCCACATTGTACTACAGTAAGTGCTCCTCTAGCACGGTAGTGTCCCAGGAGCCTCATTGCACATACAGGATTACTTTGGTAGCTGCCCCTGAGGTCTGTTGATTACCACTATGCTACGAGTAGCTCAGGTAGCAGATTTTTAAGTTTGTTACTCGTATTTGAGTAATTCTAGTGGTTCTCTAGCTCTGTAGAGTACCAGCAGCTGAATTGCTGACACGAGCATACCTGAGTAGCAGTCCCTGATGACTGCTGCATAGAACCCCTTGGCTAGCTGTAGTAGCTGTACTGTGAACTGTTAGACACATTTTCTGTA
The DNA here is from genome assembly GCF_019279795.1 of Protopterus annectens. Taxonomy (NCBI): domain Eukaryota; kingdom Metazoa; phylum Chordata; order Ceratodontiformes; family Protopteridae; genus Protopterus; species Protopterus annectens. The sequence goes on along the minus strand of NC_056728.1, from coordinate 250,053,852 downwards.
TGTTGCACTACATCAAAGGTGGAAATAGCTTAACCTAAGGTGTAGATTGCAGTCAAACTGAGCCTACAAATAGTGTCTTATTACAGCATAGACTTACAGAACTTGTTTTAAAGGTGTTTTCTAGTGTTGCTGCCAAGTAGGAGGGGATGTTTATTACTAGTTTCATTTATACTGTTACTGCTTAGGTGTACAGAACTGTTGTTTTAAATTGTTTTGTATTGCTGCTACCAAGGATGTGGAAATGTATATTTGCTAACTTTGTATATTGTCTCTGTGAATGTTTTGTGTAACTTGACCATACTTACCTTGCCTGTGCTAACTCTTGATCTGAAGTAGTTAACTTCATTTTATCTGCAACCTGTGGGTATACGGATCCATATCGGATCCGAGCCGGCAACTTTTTTTCTAGCATCTGCTCCAAGCTCCGAGCTCCTCCCCTTACCCATAATGCCCTACCATCTCCTATCTTCCCCCAGATCTCGTTTGTCGCGCCAGTAGTGTACATCGTGGTCTCCTTTGCTCTGAGCTCAGGGATAGTAAGTAGTAAATTTTTTGCTGATATCTAGGTGTGATTGAGCAAGATTTCCCTTCCTCCCCTTGTGTAGTATCTCATTTGGTCGTCGGTGTTTAAAAAAAGAAAAAAAAGTTTTTGTATAGAGTAGTAGGCCTGCCCTTCCCCTACCTGTGTGTGTGTGTGCAGGACTATGGCTGACCAGCCAAAGCCTGTCTTAGTGTGGCCATAAGCTTTCCCCGGTCGATGGTCACATTCTGTGTGATTTGCTTAGGAGTGGCACATTTGTACAGTCAATGTGCGGTCTGTTAAGGTTTTAACCCTAGGGCCCTTAGGGATCATAAGGCCAAGCTAGTTGCCAAAGGCTTTCTCCCTGCTGCCATGCTGGAATCTGCCTCGGCCTCGGTCTCTAGTGTACCACCTTCCATCCAGACAAGGGACTCAACCTCCCTCTTCGTCTGGCGATGGGTCTTGAAAGGACAGATCTTCGGTCAGCGAGTCTGACAAAGAAAAGGAAAGGCGCAGAGAGGAAAGGGAGAAAAAGAAGGACAGGCATCGTAAGAGGTCCCCAGACAGGGATCCAGGGAGGGCTTCTCCTTTGGCCTTCGAAGTGGTGGAGAGGGTTCTCTCCCAGGGATTGAGACCCCAGCCCATCCCCTTGGATACCACCCAGGCCCCCCTGGATTTGGCAACGACTCCCTTCATCCTGTCTCAGGGACAGCCCGTGCCAGAGGATCCCCAGGTCACTTTCTCGAGGAAATCCCTGCGGCTCACGGATCCCCTTCCAAAAGTCCCACTGAAAAGGGTCACCGTAAGCGTAAGTGCAAAAGGAGGCACTTGGACTCCCACGAGTTCCTCACTACTGACACTGATATAGATGGAGAAGGTTCCCCCAGTTTACCTCCTGAAGACGTCTCCTTCAGAGAAATTATGAAGATCCTCCGCCAGAGGGGAGGTTGGTCAGCCCCAAAACCTTCTGAGGATGAGTCAGTGTTCCTGGAGGCCTTTGGCATGGGCCCATCTACTCCCTGGGTGTTCCCACCAGCAGACCCCTTGGTGGACCTCATCACCACAAGGGCATGGAAGGAGCCTGACACCATAGAGCCCATCCCCAAATGCCCTGACAAGGTTCTATCTCCCCCTTCTGACAGACAACCCTGGTCGAAAGGAGCCCCAGTTGATGCTATGTTGGTCGCAGTGGCCGCAAAGAAGGAACTAGCACAGGAGAGTTCCTTAGTCCTCCCTCCAGACAAGGAGTCCAGGTCAGTGGATAGGTTTGGGAAGCGCATATACTCCTCAGCGACTTTTTCTATCCGTGCGCTGAATTATTTGGCACATGTGATTCGGCTTCAGCGAGACCTTGCTTTGGAATTCGCTGAGACGCCCTCAGAGTCTTTATCGCCGCAGGACAGACAGCTGTTCTCGGCAAAAATGTCTCCTCTAAAGTCAGTCTCAAACACATCTATGCGGCTTCTTTCCCATGCCACGGAAGGAGCAGCTAGGGCGGCTGGGACAGGCATAGCCATGAGGCGTCATGCCTGGCTCAGATTGTGTCAGTTCGCAGACCCTTTCAGGGTGTTGTTTATCAATGCTCCTTACGACAGTTCTTCCCTTTTTGGAAAGACAGTACATGACACACTTGTCCAGAGCAAAAAGGATGGGAAGACTTTGTCTGCCGTCGGAGTCCACTTCTCTAACCCTCAGCGGTCCTTCTCTAGGAATCAAAGAGGCAGAAGAAGATGTGGTTCCGAAAATCTCAGTTTTCCCGGGATTCTGAGGACAGCTATTCACCCAGAGGCAGAGGGGGGCAGGATCAATGCCAACCCAGATGTAGAGGGGTCCCAGAAATTTCGGGTCTAGGGAACCCTTCTCTGATAGACCTGGTCAGCAGCCCTGAGGGGTTGCCCGACTGTCCTACTCTGGAGGCTGTCGGGGGACGATTGTCCTTACACCCAGCGACATGGGAGTCCATTACGACAGATCACTGGGTTCTTCAGATAATATCCAGAGGTTACTCTATTCCTTTCGTTGCCCCGCCAAATATTACAAAACACCTCCCGGATGTTCCACCCACTCGCAGGGAGGCCGCAGCTCTAGAGGTTTCAAAGCTGCTTCTCAAACGAGCCATCGAACAGGTCCCCCCGATCAGTCTGGATTAGGCATCTACTCAAGGTTCTTTTTGGTGCCAAAAAAGACGGGGGACCTCAGGCCCACTCTAGACATGTCAACATTAAACCTGTCTGTAGCCAAACAGAAATTCCGGATGGTCACCCTACAGTCCATTCTACCTTATCTTCGAGAGTGCGACTGGATGTGCTCATTAGACCTTCATGATGCTTAATACCACATCAAAATGCACAGAAGCTCCAGGAGGTTTCTGTGCTTCCGGCTGGGAGCCAGTCATTTTCAGTTCAGAGCCCTACCCTTTGATCTCACCACAGCCCCCAGGTGTTCACCTAGGCAATGGCAGTTGTAGTGGCTCACCTGAGGCTTCAGGGTATTCAAGTGTTTCCATACCTGGACGACTGGCTCTTCACAGCCCCCAACAAGCATAACTTGTGTCTGGCCCGAGATTATTTCATTCGGTTAGCAGATCTACTGTGAATTACAATCAATGTTCACAAATCCCATTTGCAACCAGTACAAGTTCTAGACTTCATTGGGGCACGGTTAGACATTTTGCAGATGAAGGTATTCCTAACTCCAGACAGGATTCTACATCTCAGGTGCCACATAGCTCAGATAGCGATCTCCAAGTCTTCAAAGGCGAGCGAGGTTCTCCGGGCTCTGGGCTCTATGGCTGCCGCCATATCTATTCTCCCTTATGCGTGCCTTCACATGTGGGTTCTTCAATTGACGCTGGCTGTTCAATGGTCTTGGCTAGACCTGCCCATGGAATTTCCAATCAAGATCAGTCATGTCTGCAGGACATCTCTTCTTTGGTGGTGAAGTTCACCGGAGATATCAAAAGGACGCCCCTTTGCGTCACCTCCAGTCCAAACCACAGTGACCACTGACGCCTCCCAACTCAGGTGGGGGGGGGGGCACTGTTCAGGAAGGACAGTCTAAGGCACGTGGTCCCAGGCAGAGACCAATTTGCACATAAATGTTCTAGAGATGAGGACAGTGCTTTTAACGTTGGAAGTCTTTCACATAGTCCTCCCTCTCTGATTGTTTGCAATTCAGTCAGACAACATGTCGGTTGTCTAGTATATCAACAAGCAGGGTGGAACCAGATCCTACCCTCTATGTCATGAGGCCATGAGAGTGTGGGAATGGGTGATTTCCACCGGTCGGTTTCTGATAGCAACGCACATCCCTGGTGCTCCAGAATTTTAGCGGACAGATTGAGTCGGGCCATTCTGATGCCTTACGAGTGGTCTCTGAGACGGTCAGTAGCGGAGGAGATCTTCCTTGCTTGGGGTCAGCCTTGCTGCGATCTCTTCGCATCTCCTTCCAATGCAAAGTGCAGCGAGTTCTTCACTCTGATTCCCTCACCAGGGGAAGTCCCCAGAGACGCTCTAGTCCATGCTTGGTCCCTCGGGCTTCTGTATGCTTATCCACCTTTACCACTCATTCCGAAGTTTCTTCAGAAAGCTTGCTGACTATGGTGCAAAGTGATCCTCATTGTCCCATTCTGGCCTCGTCAGGTTTGGTTCCCATTCCTTTGGTCTCATCTCTTAGCTCCCCTGTGGGTTCTGGATCCCTGCCCTGATCTAATTTCCCATCTGTCGGGGACATGTCCACCCGATCTGGGCAGCCTCAAGCTAACAGCTTGGTTGCTCCAGTTCTGTTAATTGTCAGGACTCCCGGTCTTTCATCCCTGGTAAAATCCATTCTGGTGGCCTCTCTTAAAGACTCCACTAGGAAACTTTATTGCAGTAATTGGAAGCGCTTTTCCATTTGGGCCTCACAGAGAAATATAGATCCCTTTACAGCCCATGTTCCAGTGGTGTTGGACTTCCTGTCTGGTATCGTTCAGCAAGGAGCTAGTTCCTCCACAGTGAAAGTACAGTTGGCAGCCATTTCCAGTTTTCACGTTGGTGAAGACAAGATGGCCTTAGCCTCCTCTAGGTTGTGTAAGGCTTTTCTTAAAGGTACTTTTCTGTTACAGCCTCCTGTCAAGGATTCTGTACCTCCTTGGGACCTTACTTTTGTTTTACAGGCATTGATGGCTCCTCCTTTCGAACCTGTAGCTTCGGTGGACTTGAAATTTTTGTCTTGGAAGACGGCTTTCCTAGTCGCCATCACTTTGGCTAGAAGAGTTTCTGAGCTTCAAGCTGTCTGCCATGCCTCCGTATTTGGCCTTCCATAAGGATAGGGTCTCCCTCCGTACTAACCCTTCCTTCTTACCTAAAGTGGCATCTGAAGTAAACATAAACCAGTCCATTAATCTGCCCGTTTTCTTTCCCAACTTCCAAAATAAAGGTGAATACAAACTCCATTTGTTAGATGTTCATAGACAACTTTGTTTTTATCTTCATAGAACAAAGTCTTTCCGCAAGACTGACCAATTGTTTGTTTCCTTTTCCAAAGCTTTTATGGGAAAAGCTACCTCTAAAGTTTCTTTAGCCAGATTGATCACTCTTTGCATTTCACATGCCTAGAAAGCAAAAGATTTATCTCCTCCTGGTATAGTTAAGGCTCACTCTACCAGGTCCATGGCGACTTCCGCTGCTTTTTGGTCTAGGGTGCCTTTGGACGATATTTGTTCAGCAGCGACATGGGCCAATTCACATATCTTCATTTCTCATTAAAAATTGGATCTGATTTTGAGGGGTAGAGCATCCTTTGGCTCTGCGGTGCTCAGGAATATCCTTCCATAAGGGCCTCACAGGATTGGAGTAGCTGGGGACTCTGTCCCACAGGTTGCAGATGAAATGAAGTTAACTACTTCAGATAAAGAAGTTATGTACTCACCATAACATTCCATCTGAGTAGTTATACGTAATTTTTCTGCAATATTCCCTCCCTCCGACCCCCGGACCTTATCCTGTTTTCAGGGTTGGTTTATTGGGTTGAGTTGCATATATATTTTTAGTTGCAGCAAACTCGATCTCAGGGAAGATAGGAGATGGTAGGGCATTATGGGTAAGGGGAGGTGCTCGGAGCTTGGAGTAGATGCTAGAAAAAAAGTTGCCAGCTCGGATCTGATATGGATACATATACCCACAGGTTGCAGAAAAATGAAGTATAACTACTCAGATGGAACGTTATGGTGAGTACACAGCTTCTTTTTTCTCTCCACTACTTTGTTTCTCTTGCTCCCTTAAGTTACCCTGCTCTTCTTGTACTTCCAGCACTAGCCTCTAGGAACCTAAAGGACCCTCTCCAAATACCAGCGGTTTCACCTCACAGCCTTAATTCTCTGCACCTTTGTTTGTTCCTGACAGTAATACTTTCTACCATTGTACCATTGCTACAGATGTTAAAGCACGTTCTGAGCCATGAGAGCCAACAGCCTCTACCCCCTCTCTTTTTGTACCTTACACCCACTCCTCCCATCCTCCATAGTTACCCCTTTTCCTAGCACTCACTCCTTCCCTGTTTTAATCCAGCTAACTCCCACTCATATCTACCTGCAATATAAGGCCTGTCCATTAGGTGGCACCCTTATCCCAGGCTAATCTCCTGCTTATCCTCTATTATTATTAGTTATTTACCTTAATATTTCTGTAGTCCCAGGCCTGCTATTATTTCTCTCACTTCACCCATTAACTGCTACTGTCTACAACTACCTTTTCTAGGCTCACTTATCACTGTTTTTACCCACTTCTGACTTATCCAACTTACCTTCTGCAGTCAGTACTGCTGATTGTTTCTTCTCTAGCTGCTTCATTACCTGTCTCTACCTGGTCCGTTCGCCGTGCGGGCTCACTCCGCTCCTCTACCCTACCCCCAATTCCCACCAACCCCAGGGGTCATACTCTTATACTAACTAGCCACTCCCCTTCCTCTTCCTATTAATCTCAGGGAACTTTACCACTGGCCATCTTCTCCAACCACTCCCCTTCTGTCCTACCACACCCTTCACCTCCCCCCATCCATACCTTCTGTACTTCCATACCTACAACAAGACACCCATAACTAATCCATTCAAATGTATAAACTACCCACCCCAGCACATTTCCAGCTATTACTCATACTTATACTGCTACCACCTTTAACTTTTGTCTACTTACTCACCTCGTATGAACACCCATTATGTCCACACCTTCACTACCCAAATAAGCTAACCAACTCTCCTTCCCTACCAATCCTCTATAACCATGCTAACATAACATCTTCACCCAGCTATCTACTAGCAAAACATCATAGAATACTCCATATTAGATATAACACTGTCAATCCCAGGAAATCTCTACTGCTAAACAGCAGATTCCCAAATCCAAGCTTTCTAATACAACTCCTCTCATTAAAAAATGGCGACATTCACCCAAACCCAGGCCCAACAACAACTCCTATCGCTCTCCATAACCCCAATAAATCCATTACTTATTCCCTTACTAAACCATGTAACTCGCTCCTTTTAGCCAATCTCAATATACTTAGCATTAGCAACAGAGTTGCTCAACTCCATGCTCTCTTAGAAGTCTACTCCTTTGACATTCTCTGTTTAACAGAAACATGGCTAAAACCTAAAACCAAAGACAATGAAATCATCCCACCCAGATGTAATATCCTGAGACTCGACCGTGTAGCCAAGAAGGGCGAGGGGGTAGCTATTCTATTTAAATCAGGGTTACAGTTAACCACGTATGACTGTAAACCACCTCTAGATTCCAATGCAGAAATTCTTCTCTCCAAACTTCAATTTAACAATGCCAAATCCATCTATATTATCTGTATTTATCTACCTCCTGGTAATAACAATACCACCATAGAAAGTATCCTTTGCTGGCTATCTCAACACCTGTCCCAAGAAACCATAATCCTAGGTGATATAAACATTGATTGGAATTGCTGTAGTAGCAGCCACCCTACCACCCACATTAACCTATATAGTTTTTCTCAAACCATTACCTCCCCCACCAGGATAAATAAACCTAACAAGAAAGTAAGCAAATTAGACTGGATTCTCATAAATAACCATCCCCAGATGTATGAATCTGGAACCCACCCTGATGACATTAGAGACCACTCACTTACCTACATCATCAGGCATAAAACCAGTGCTTCTATTCCAACCACTATCAGGAATATTAGATCCAAGAAGCACTTTAACCCTGATCTCTTCCAAAGGGGAACTAAAAGCCTGCAATTGCTCTCCCTTAGGATACCTCCCTTTGGAAGAAGCTGTTACTATACTTTAATTCTAACTTCCTAGCCATTCTCGACCACCATGCACCAACCCATTTGATTAGAATTAAGACCAAATCCATCCCATGGCTTTCAAAAGAAGCCAAGCATAAAATCCATCTCAGAAATAAATACTGGGCCAAATGGAGAATGACTAAAAACCCTGTAGACCAACAAAATTTCAGACAGCTAAGAAATGACACTAAGAAAGCTACACTGTCTGATAAAATAAACTATTGCCTACGATTTTAGCAGACTAACCATAATAACCCACAAAAATTCTGGGCAAGCATTAACCAGTTACTACATCCAGGTCAATCCATTACACCAAACCCACAAAACACAGACCAGGAAAATCCCATGCATACTGTTAATGCATTCAATACCTTTTTCACTGATGCTATCCAAACACTAACCAGTCATCTGTCACCTAATAACTTCACTTTACCTTCCTATAACACAACCCCACCCCTCCATTTCTTTTCCAACCAATCCCAAAAACACATATTCTTACCTTTATTCAAAACTGAAACCATGCTCTCCTTCAGCTGACCAACTACCTGCTGAATATCTACAGAAATCAGCCAAGGCTTTTGCCTACCCCATTTCCATTCTAATCAATAGAACTATTAGTGAAGGTCACATCCCTAGCATATGGAAAGTATTCCATATTATCCCCCTTCATAAAGGTGGAAACTCCACTGAATTCTCCAACTACCGTCCCATAGCCCTTCTTTCTCCTTTGGCAAAGATCATGGAGAAATGCATCCATAGGCAATTGCTAGACCACCTAATCCAAAATAACTTACTTTCCAGCTGTCAACATGGTTTCAGACCTTCCCATAGCACTACCATTGCCATCCTTTCCTTTACTGATTGCAATAACAAAAACTGAAACTTTAATATGCTTTCCTCTGCGCTATTTATTGATCTGTCCAAAGCATTCGATATGGTAAATCACCAAATTCTCATAAATATCCTCAAATCCCTATCATTAGATGCACTCATTATAAAATGGTTCCAGTCTTACTTAGATAAAAGTCAACAGGCTGTGATTTGGCACAACACTCTATCTACCCACCTGCCCGTTAACCTTAGTGTCCCCGAAGGGTCCATATTAGGACCTCTCCTTTTCTCCATATGTATCAACTACCTTCATCTAGCAATCCCCCAAGCTACATGCATACAATACGCAGATGACTCCACACTTATATGTCCAGCCGCATCCACTTCTGAGCTTCACTCCCTTACCCAAAAAGTATTTAACACAGTTGAACAATGTTCACACAGCGTTACCTTCTCTTGACCCCCCAAAAAAACTAAACTCCTCCTTTTCAGTCCTTCTCATAAGTCCTTTCCTATAGATTTTTCAGTTTCCTGTGTTGTCCATTGCCTTACTTGGATAGAAGGAAGTTTCTTAGCTCACCAGTGGCAGTGGGGAGCCTTGAATAGCCTACCTGTCCTTGAGGGAAGTGACCTCAGCACAAGAAGCTGTAGTAATTGGTCATTTTGGACCATTTCTAGCTCTTTTGAAGTTCACTGGTTAAAATCTGCCTCTGGCATTTTTTTGAAGCCATATTGCTCAGACACAGCTCCACGTGGTCCTGTTGAGTCTTCCTGGCTACAGAGAACTGAAAAAAGCGACTGCTTTCCTGATTAAGTATCCTGCTGTTTTTATATTTGTTTTACCTTCTACTGCTTACCTAGAGCAAGCTTTAACTGTTTTCATAGTTATTTACTGCATTTTTTATTATCTGCACTTAAAAGTACATTTTCGTCGAAATTAGTCTAATTCAAGTCGAAAAGTGTTTGTTTGCTGTTTAATTTAATTGTTTGGCTGCCCACTAAAGTGTGCTAGCCTGTACTACTGACTTATTGCCTTTTCTGCATTTAGCGCGGAGTTGCCACTAGAGTACCATCGGGCAGCGCCGGTTAAACAAGGTTAAACTATTTCTGGCTCCATAAAGTCTGCTCTTCATTTTTTCCCTTAGAACTGCTCTACTTGTAATCTAAACAGTCTATTCTCTATCTGTAAAGCTCAGCACTTGTTCCTAAAGCATTTTTTAGTCAGGTAAAGCACTTCTATATTATACAAAATACTTCACTAGCTTAAACCCCCCTTGAGTACCCACTTCCCTATAGGTCCTTTCTGCCTCAGTTACACAGCAAACTTTTTCATTTCTTCTAGCATGTCAAAGGGTCAGTTGCTAGCGTCCTCTCCTGCTCAGCTGGTGAATCTGGGAATATTGAGGCAATGTTACAATTGCCTCATGTACACAGATAACCCTCTCCTCCTCCCACAAAACACAAATACATGCGAGAGATGCAACTATATAGCCAAACTGGAGGCTGAGCTCTCTCAACTCAGGACTGGCAAAACCAGACAGGAGGAGAAGGTAACCACACACACCATAAACCCAGTCTCACATAGAACTATCACGACTACAAATCAAACACATAAACACACAAAGACATACTCGGAGGCACTGATCAAAAATCTACCAAAACAGCAGAGGCCTCCAAAGCAGACACCCAAACAACTGCCACCTCATGACATAACACAAGCAACACATAGATCACAAAGTCAGTGTGCAAATCAGTCACAGCCCTTAAGGCTAAACACAATGCCAGACACACTTGTCATAGGTGACTCCATAGTCAGACACACTGACGTCCCACTCACCAGACTGAACAAGGAGAGGGTCACAGTAAGCTGCCTGTCGGGTGCTAGAATCCGCCACATAACACAAGCACTCGGGTCACTCCACAGCAAGTACAAGTATGACTCAGTCATTGTCCATGCCGGTGTGAATGACCTGAGACATACCTCCCTGGACTACATGAAAAGAGACATAAAGGAGCTCTCAGATTATGTAGCCCAGGCTGGTATGACCCTGACCCTGAGCAGTATCCTACCTTCACCAAGAATGATGCCACAATACAGAGACAAAATGATCAGTTTTAATAATTGGCTTAATTTCTGGTGTCATTCTATGGGGATCCAATGTCTGTCTGCCTGGAATGACATGCTTGACAAGCCACGCTGCTTCGCAAGGGACGGCTTGCACCTGTCACCCCTGGGTTTCCGGATATTGGCAAAGGCTCTTGCCACCCCCATAGTGCCTTTTTTAGACGAGGCTCAAATTCTAAACCCACCGCCCTAGAAAACAATAATGGAAAAAAACTAAGGGTAATGCTGCTCAATGCCAGAAGTCTAAATCTCAAGATGCACAACCTCGAAGCCCTCCTCAGTATGGAGAACATCGATGTCTGTGCTGTGACTGAAACCTGGTTCAAGGCTCCTGAGAGCACCCCGGCACTATCAGGTTTTACCTCATATCATGCGTTCCGGCCCCAAAACCCGGACCGTACCACAAAAGGAGGGGGTGTATCCATATTCATCAAGGATACCCACACCTCCAGGCTGGTGGCAACTCACGAAGCATCAGAGATCATTCAGGTGCAATTAACCATAGGCAAAACTGCTCTATAGTTTGTAGCATGTTACAGGCCACCCTCTCAAACTCAGGAACCCCACACAGCCTTCCTGAAGACACTGGAGAGTATAAATGTCTCTCCAAACACCATCATATTGGGTGACTTCAACTACCCAAACATAGACTGGGAACATTACTCAAGCCCCAGTACCCTAGCCCAAAGGTTCCTGGAGTTCATAAACTCAAATGCTATGGAACAACTTGTCACCATTCCCACAAGAGGTGAAAATATACTAGACCTGATCATCACAAACATGGGGACAAAATGCTCCACACCGGAAGTATATCCCTCATTGGTGAGATCAGACCATAAACTAATCTCACTGGAGATCCACATCCCGCCCCCACCCCCAACAAAAAAGACCACAGTGAAGAACTTCTTAAAAGCCAACTTCACACTTCTACTGGTGTGGTATCCTTCAAGGCCTCTGAGGCATTGGAAACCACAACCCACGCTGCTGAATCCCTTACAAATGCTTTCTACGAGCACCTCCAGGATTGCATGGATCAAGCAATCTCAAATAAAATCAAGACCCTTTCCACCAAAGGCAAGCACCCGATCTGGTGGGCCCCAGCCATAAACAAACTTTACAACAAGAGGAGAAAGCTACTACAAGATAGAGCAAAATCCCTAAAAGGGAAGACATCTCTGATCAATACTAGTAAAAAACTACGATCACTCATAAAATCATCCAAGGCCAACTTTGAGAGAAAAATCGCCAAGGACTCAAAAGACAATCATAAGGCCTTCTTTAGCTATGTTAGAAATCTGTGTGGAAACTCCCAGATATGCTCAGAATTATTCCAAAATGATACAAAAATCACTGAACCCACAGACATTGCAAACATACTGGCAGACAGGTTCAGTGAAAATCCCCCCCACCACAAAAGGAGAAATATCTATCCCAGCAGAGTGTAGCCTCCCAATCATCTCAAATGCCCAGGTGAGAGCTGCTCTCTCTAAAGCTAAAAACACAGCATCAATGGGACCGGATGGTGTCCCCGGCTGTGTGCTACACAAACTCAATGAGGAACTAAACCCACACATAAGGCTGCTGTTTAATCTTAGCCTTAGCACAGGATACGTACCCAAAGAGTGGCGTACGGCAACTGTGGTCCCACTCCACAAAGGCGGTGCTTCTACGGACCCTGGTAATTACCGCCCCATAAGCTTAACAAGCCTGGTCTGCAAAGCTATGGAGAGGATCATAATGGAACTCATAAATAAAGGCATAGGGGACCTACAGACATTGGATCCTACCCAATTCGGCTTTGTCAAGGGCAGATCATGCCTCTTGAACTTGGTCGACTTTTCCTTGACCTTGCAAAAGCTTTCGACACAATACCCCACTCGGGTATCATAGAAAAGCTCACCAGCTTAAATGTAAACCCATATGTCACAAGATGAGTTGCAAACTGGCTCAAGGATAGAACCCACAGGGTTAGAGTTGCTGGTGCCATGTCAGACTCCAAGCCGGTCACAAGCAGTGTCCCACAGGGCTCAGTCCTGGGCCCCCTCTTGTTCGGCATCTACTTTTCAGAAGTGCAGGCAAACATAGGAGGATTGTGGCTGACAAAGTTTGCAGATGACTGCAAACTGGGCGCCATAGTTGAAAATCCATCAGACACAGATATCCTTCAGAGAGGTCTCATAGAAACGGATAACTGGTGCCAGAGCCATGGCCTTAAGCTAAACGCCAAAAAATGTATAGTCATACTCTTTGGTAAAAACAAGGTAACCCCAAGTTACCACATAGGTGGCAATCCCTTAAGCACAGAAGAGGTTATCAGGGACCTGGGGACCCAAGTTGACAGTAACCTTTCTTTTGACACTCGCATTGCAAAGTGGTTAGGAGGACCTTCTACATTGCCCACCTGATTATGAAGGGATTCACATCCAGATCAAGGGAGGTCATTGTACCCCTGTACTCTTCACTTATCAGACCAATGATTGAGTACAATGCCCCATTCGGAATGCATCTTACCCGACACCTGCAGCAATTGGAAAGACCCCAAAAGTTCCTCACCAAAAGGATAAAGGGGCTCAAAAATATGCCATATGCTGCCCGACTGAAGAAACTCCAGCTCTATTCAGTCGCATACCGTCTGCTCAGAGGTGACCTGTGCCTGACATACAAGGCCATGTCCAACCCGGAATTAATGGACATGCTCCACCTCAAAAAATCCAAATCCACCAGAGACACAAGAGCAAGAGACTTAAACCTCAACACGGATATAAATAGGACGTGCTGGAGGGACAGATTCATCATCCAGAGACTCCCTATGCTGTGGAACAGAATCCCGGTCCATGCGAGACAGAGCACCTCGCTGGCTCTGTTCAAGAGGAATCTTGACCAGTGGATGGGAGATCGTAGGTTTACCCTGGGGATCATCTCTGTATCACTGCTGGACAGAGGCACGGCAAACTAATGGGTATAGTATTCTTCAACCTAAGGGGTGGTGAAAGCCACACAACTCTGGCTAGGCTTATAAATGCCCTAGGGCAGATAGCCTAGTATGAACCTATGAACCTATGAACATCCAGTAACAGTACCATTATATCACCAGACCAAACTGCCAAACTACTTGGTATCACCATTGACAACAACCTTAACTTTGACATCCATATCAACAATACTATAAAAACTGTCAACAAAAAACTTGTCTCTCTCTACAGGATTAAACCCTTCCTTTCACCTACAGCCAGAATAACTATTGCACACACTCATCTAATCTCCACACTCCTCTATGCTTCATCCATTTTCACTAATCTAAGAATAACCTCAACAAAATGGAAATCTCCTACAATAACATAGTCAGATTTGCTACAGGCAGCACATTTAGAACCCACCATTGCTTTAATTTAAAGCAGCTACAATGGCTGGAACTACAGAATTTGCTTAAATACCATGTCCATAAGACTCTTTATCAACCTTCCAATACTCCTATCTACCCTCATCACCCCCTATAATAATCTGAAGTCCTTACGTTCATCTCAGAAACTTCTAGTAAACACATCTAAATCTAACAACAGGGCTGGGGAGTCTCTCTTCTCTAATACTGTTGGAAAATCCTGGAATCTTCTTCCCAGTGACCGTTCCTCACTTTTCCTGTATATCACTCTTCAAAAACAGACCGAAACTTTTCCTCAGAACACACTGGTTATGCCCCTCTACTAAACCTGACAAGTTATCTATTCTGTCCAAAATATGCTCTGCCTACCCTATACTTCTTATTAACTGCTCTATCTTCCTTATTAACAACTATTACCATTTCCCTCTACATTTCATTATTTCCATCCCTGTGGGTACTTATTATTGGGAAAACTCTTTATCAATATAATTTTACATTAAACTGCCTCTTTTTTATTATGTATTATACCTGTATGTTGTATTGTACCTGCATTTTACACTGTTATGATTTCTGTCCTCACTGAATATTTCTGTGTTAACCAGAAATGTCCATTGTATATATGACTGACGTTGTTATATGTTACTTGCTGTGTTTTATTTTTTTTATCATGGAACTTATCTCCCCGGGCCTCTACTGAAAGTGGACATATATCCAGTTAGACTAGCCCAGTCAACATATGTAAAATAAAATAAATAAATAAAAATTGTTTCATTTATGTGCATTGCTTGCAGCATTATGCTGCTCCATATTAAGTATACATTTGCTTCATACATTATAAATTGTGTAGCAAATTACCATTTTGTTTGTGTTCTAGGTTGTGTGGCATGTCTGGAAACTGTAAATACAGATCTGAAGTAGGCAGACTTCATTTGTCTGCAACCTGTGGGTATTGGATCCGACCTCGGATCCGAGCCGGCATTTCAAAAGTTTAGGCTCCGAGCTCCTAGCTCCTCCCTCTACCCATAACCCCTTGCCAAGCCCTGACTGACCTCAGATTTCGTTTGCCGCTTTCAAGTTGCGACGGATTCCTTGAGCTCCTAGTGCAGATAAGTTTTCTGACAGGAAAATTTTGAAAAACTTTAACTTTTTTAATTTAATTAGTTAGAAGTGTTTGTGTTAGGCTTTCCTCTCTCTATCTTTTAATTTTTTCTCGGGTTTTGCGTAGTTTGTGTGTGTGTGTGTGTGTTTTAGGCCTGTTAGGGCTTAACATGTCTGAAGCCCATAAGGCAGTATTCTCTAACTGTACGAGTGTGGCCATAAGCTGTCCCCAGCGGATGGCCACACTCTTGGTCATCTTGGGGTTGAACACCTGTCATCTGGTTGTACCATTTGTGCAGGGTTCAACCCCGAGCTTTGAGGGAGCGGAGGTCGAAGCTGGTTCTGGCAGGACTTCTCCCTCCAGATACCGCCGCTTCTGCCCTTCTACACAGCAAACAGTTGCTGTGGGCTCTCCTCCACCGGCTGGGACTCAACCTCCCTCTAAGATGCCGGAGGAGAGAGTCTTCTAGGGAGAGAGAAAGAAGGAGAGGCACAGGAGAGGCACCACAAACGGAGAGCTGAAACCTCTAGTTCGGCTCCTCCATCCAAGCGGGCCTCTCCTGTGCCTTCTAGCTTCCTCCTCCTCGGCTCCACTCCCTCGGTTCTCTCCTGGGCCTGAGGAGGAGGAGGCTAGCCCTTCAGCGTGGTCCCCAAGGCTCTCTAGATCCGCTTCGGTGGCCTCGACTAGATCGACCTTCTCCATGAGTGAAGCAGACATGGACCGGATGATGAGGAAATTCATCCAGGCCCAAATGCAAATGGGAGTGCTCCTAGTCCCCATCCGGGAGGGGCTTGACCCCTTTTCGCCTTTGGCTCCTTCTCCGACCCACACCATGGGTTCGGAGCTGTCGGCGCTGGGCAGAGTTGGATTCGGGGATGGGTCGGATCCGATAGGTCGGCGCACCTCGGATCCGTCCCATCCCTTGAGTGCTTGGTGCCGGACCCGACCTCGGAGCCGAGGACCGAGCCTCGGATCTGAGGGAGCTGGTGTGTCTTCGGCTCCGTCTAGGTCGGAGCACACCGGTCTCTCGGATCCGACGGTCTCGGCTCCGATCCGCAAGGCCGGATCCAGTGGGGTCGGCTCCGGGTTTAGAGAAGCTGGCTCCCCTCGGCCTTCGACGTAGTGGAAAGGGCACTGTTGAGGACTTCGGACCCCGGTCGCTGCCACGGCTCCATCCCGCACTCCCTTGCAGTTGGGCCAGGCTCCCACCAGCCGGTCCCAGGGACAGCCCGCCTCGATGTCCCAAGTAGTTCCCTTGGAACATCCAGCTGCGGAAGAGTACTCCTCGGACAGCCCCGAAGAAGTACCTCGGAAGCGTAAGTGCAAAGGAGGCACATGGACTCCCGAGTCCGTTATCAAGACACAGACTTGGATGAAGGGGAAGGCTCCCCAAGGTCACCCCCTGAGGACGTCTCATTTGGAGACATTATGGAAATGTTGAGGATCAGGGGGGGGGTGGTCTGCCCCCAAGGCCTCCTCAGACGAGTCTGTGTTCTTGGAGGCATTCGAGGCGGGCCCATCTACCTCTTGGGTGTCCCCTCCTGCCAATCCTCTGGTGGACCTTATATCCATCAGAGCATGGAAGGATCCGGACACCGTTGAGCCTGTACCCAAGCGTCCTGACCGTATCCTTTCCCCTCCGGCGGACCGCACTCACTGGAGCAAAGGCCCCCCAGTAGATGCCATGATGATGGCTGCAGCCACTAAGAGGGAATTGGCCCAGGAGAGTCCCTCTATGCATCCTCCGGGCAAGGAGTCTCGCTCGATGGATCGCATTGGGAAGCGAGTTTTCAGTTCAGCAACCTTCTCTTTGAGAGCGCTGAACTACATGGCACACGTCATCAGGATGCAGCGGGATTTGATTAAAGAATACGCTGCATCTCCCCCAGAGTCCATGTCGGGTGAGGACAAGCAGGTATACTCCACCGAATGGCCACTCTTAGAGCAGTTTCTAACACATCTATGCGGCTGCTTTCTCACGCTACCGAGGGAGCCGCTAGAGCCAGCGGAGCAGGCCTAGTCATGAGGCGGCAGGCCTGGCTCCGCCACTGTGATTTCGCAGAGCCCTTCAAGGCGACTTTCGCGAATGCCCCTTTGATGGTTCTGCCTTGTTTGGCAAAACTGTTCGCGAAACATTAGTCCAGAGCGAGAAGGACGGGAAGACGCTGTCTGCCGTCGGAGTCCGCTTCTCAGCTCCCCAGAGGTCCTTCTCGAAGAACCAAAAGGGACAGAAGAAGATGTGGTTCCGGAAGTCGCAGCAGTCCCAACCTGCTCCGGATAACCAGTCCTCCCGTGGCAGAGGAGGACAGGGAGGTCGCCGTCCTAGAGGCAGGGGGGCTCCTAGAAACTTTGGGTCCAGAGAACCTTTCTCTGATAGACCCACGCAGCAGCCCTGAAGGGTTGCCCGGCTGTCCGTCTCTGGAGGCAGTCGGGGGGCGTTTTTTGAGGCACCTAACTTCTTGGGAGTCCATCACAACAGACCGTTGGGTGCTTCGCGTGATATCCAGAGGTTATACAATTCCCCTGTACAAAGTTCCCAGATCTCGCAGCCTCCCAGATGTTCCACCCGACCAAAGGGAGGCAGCAGCTATCGAAATCGGACAGCTGCTAAAAAAGAGAGCTATCCAGTGCGTCCCCAGATCAAACCGGGTCAGGGTTTTACTCCAGGTTCTTTTAGTGCCAAAGAAAACGGGGACTTAAGACCGATCTTAGATCTTTCCCTGCTGAACCTGTCAGTAACCAAGCAAAAGTTCCGGATGGTCACCCTTCAATCTATACTCCCCCTCTTGAGGGAGAACGACTGGATGTGCTCCATCGACCTCAAGGACGCGTACTACCACATTCGCATGGACAGACGGTCCAGGAGGTTTCTTCGCTTCCGGCTGGGAGCCAGTCATTATCAGTTCAGGGTCCTTCCCTTTGGTCTCACCTCAGCCCCCAGGGTGTTCACCAAGGTTCTAGCTGTTGTAGCGGCCCACCTGAGGCTCCAGGGATTACAGGTCTTTCCATACCTGGACAACTGGCTCCTGACGGCATCATCAAGGCATCTTCTGTGCTCAGCCAGGGACTACTTCCTTCGTATAGCCCCAAGGCTGGGCATCACTGTCAACTGGGAGAAATCTTTACTGCACCCCACACAAGTTATAGATTTCATAGGAGGAAGACTAAACACCAGGTCAATGCGAGCCTTCCTCACCCCAGACAGAATTTCCAACCTGAAGTGTCATGTTGCAGCGGTCCTGCAACCATTTCCGACAGCAGCTTCGGTCCTGAGGGCCCTAGGTTCGATGGCGGCAGCTATCCCGCTTCTTATTCATGCGGGCTTACGCATGCGGGTTCTTCAATGGACCCTTCAAGTTCAGTGGTCCCCTCTCTGTTCCTCTCTCAACACTCCGATAGCGGTCAGCAAAGCATGCAAGGATTCCCTTCTTTGGTGGCTTCGATCTCCGGAGCCTCTGACAGGGAGACCTTTTTGTGCAGCATTTCCCTGAGCCACAGTGACCACGGACGCTTCTTGCCTCGGGTGGGGGGGGGGCATTCTGCGGGGAAGATTGTCCAAGGCACGTGGAACTCCACAGAGACTTCGTTGCATATAAATGTCCTGGAAATGAGGGCGGTGCTCCTAGCGTTGCAAGCACTTCACCATGTTCTTCCTTCAGGGACTATTGCGATTCAGACAGACAACATGTCGGTAGTCTGGTACATCAACAAACAGGGAGGAACCAGGTCCTATCCCCTTTGTCGAGAGGCCATGAGAGTCTGGGAATGGGCAATTTCCACCAAACGCTTTCTTGTAGCAACGCACATTCCGGGAAAATCCAACATCCTTGCGGACAAACTCAGTCGCACCATTCTTTCCCCTCACGAGTGGTCTCTCAATCCTCAGGTAGTGAAGAAGATTTTTGCCGTTTGGGGGCAACCCTGTTGCGATCTTTTGCCTCTCACTCAAACGCCAAATGCGACAATTTCTTCGCTCTGCTTCCCACCAGGGAATCCCGAGAGATGCGCTGGTGCATGCTTGGCCTCCCGGTCTCCTTTATGCCTACCCTCCACTACCTCTAATGCAGAGGCTTCTGCAGAAAGCCAACAGTTTGGGGAGCAGAATGATTCTCATTGCCCGTTCTGGCCTCGTCAACCCTGGTTCCCCTTTGTATGGTCTCACAAAGTGAATCCACCCTGGATTCTGGATCCGATTCGGATCTCATCTCCCATCCTCTGGGAATTTCGTCCCCAATCTACGCACCCTGAAATTGACAGCTTGGCTGCTCCAGTTCCATCCTTGATTAGGACTCCCAGTATCTCGTCACCGGTCAAGGCCATCCTAGTGGCAGCTCATAAACCTTCCACTAGGCAGGTTTATCGGAGTAAATGGAAGAGATTCTCTATTTGGGCGGTCCAGAAAAGTTTGGATCCTTTTTCAGCACCTATGTCGGCAGTGCTGGATTTTTAACAGACCTCTTTCATCAAGGGGCAAGTTCTTCCACGATTAAGGTACAATTGGCAGCCATCTCTCATTATCACATTGGTCATGAGACAGCTCCCCTCATGACGGGGAAATTGGGCAAAACCTTTCTTAAAGGGATTTTTTTTGTTGAGGCCTCCAGTCAAAGAGATTGTACCACCTTGGGACCTATCTTTAGTTCTGCAAGCCCTTACTGCTCCTCCCTTCGAGCCTGCAGCGTCTACAGACCTGAAGTACCTTTCCTGGAAGACTGCCTTCTTAGTAGCTATCACTTCAGCCAGAAGAGTGTCTGAACTTCAGGCTCTATCGTCAAGCCGCCTTACCTTTCCTTCTTTCCAGATAGGGTGTGCCTCAGGACCAATCCATCTTTTCTTCCAAAGGTCTCTTCAGAATCTAATATCAACCAATCAATCAACTTACCTGTGTTTTTCCCAAGTACTCAAACAAAGGAGAATACAAACTGCATTCCTTGGATGTTCATAGACAATTACGATTTTATATTCACAGAACAGCTGGTCACAGGCAATCAGATCAGCTGTTCGTCTCCTTTGCTAAATTTGCTTTGGGTAAAGCAGTTTCTAAAGTCACACTATCAAGGTGGATTGCTAATTGTATTCTGCAGGCTTATGACACTTCAGGTAGACCTGCTCCTCAGAGGGTTACGGCTCATTCTACTAGGGCAGTCTCCACGTCAGCCGCCTTTAAGTCCCGTGTGTCATTGGATGATATCTGCGTGGCAGCCACTTGGGCCTCACCTCATACCTTTATTTCTCATTATAAGGTGGATGTTGTTTCCAGAGGAAGAGCATCCTTTGGCTCAGCGGTGCTACGAAACATCCTTCCATGACGGCCGCCCAAGATTCAGGTAGCTGGGGACTCTGTCCCACAGGTTGCAGACAAATGAAGTCTGCCTACTTCAGATTTAGAAGTTATGTACTCACCATAACGTTCCATCTGAGTAGGTGACTTCATTTGGATGCAACCATCCCCCCCTCCATCCCCCTGACCTTTATGCAGCGAGTATTTTTTGCTTTGTTCAGGTACTGTAGTCAGTATTATATAGGCAAACTCAATCTGAGGTCAGTCAGGGCTTGGCAAGGGGTTATGGGTAGAGGGAGGAGCTAGGAGCTCGGAGCCTAAGCTTTTGAAATGCCAGCTCGGATCTGAGGTCGGATCCGATACCCACAGGTTGCATCCAAATGAAGTCACCTACTCAGATGGAACGTTATGGTGAGTACATAACTTCTAATTTCTGTTCACTAGAGTAATTGCAAAACCTGTGTTGGCCCAATAAAAGGTATTGCATCATTTCTGTGTTCTAATGTATTTGTTTTCTGATAGTGGACCAACATGGCATTTCTTCTTCTTTTTTTCTGGTCAAACATACAAGATGTACTATCTTGAATGACATGTGGAGTACAGAACCTAGTATTTTACTTGATTTGAGAGAGGCCCTTGTATTAATGTGCACTAGTCTTCCTTATATGGTGTGTTGTAGGTGCTAACCCTGCTAGAGGAAATATTGAGCATTTCTTACGATTAAGTACAGCCATTATCATATGTGATTCTGTATTTAAATTAGGAAAGGTGACGCATTTAAATATTTGTGCATATTTTTTTGTGTGCTCCAGTACTGTACATAACTGAAATTTGTGTGCGTGTATACTAATGTATTGACTTTTGTACTGCAAATATTTAGTGTACAGATGCCTGAAAACATGGCAATATAACTTTTGTCTTTCTCACAGATGAAAATGTTACCCGCAGTAACAGTGAGAAGATGATGAATACATGCCCTCTAGGGGAAAACGCAGTTTGTCCTGTAACTGTTGGTGATAATCACAGAAGTGCTGATAATTGTATGAAAGGAAATCAGTACAGCCACAATGTTGAGTGTGACTATAAGGCTATACCAAAGTCAAGTTTAAAACTGAAATTGCCTTTTAACATAAAATCCTCAAAGAAAAAGTCCCTTGAACTGCTGTCACACAGAGGTGTATTAGTTCCAGCTCAAGAAATAGATGATACTTCAGGACCCATATTAGCATCTAAAAATTTTGAGGCCTTGAATGTGTCCTTAGACACAGAGTTTGAGATGTTCAGAAAGGAAAATGAAGAAGGCTTTTGCAGTGTCAAAACTAATCTGCATGAAGAAGTAGCCAGTTTGACACCCAGTAATATATATGAGACTGAAAAACGTCATTTAGTTGAGAGTGTAGCACAGGAAACATTTTCACAGTATGGCAGCCTTGACAGCCGTAGAATTTGTAGATACGTGAGTGAGCACATTTGTAGTGCACCTTGTGAAGATATGAATACTACAACCACTGAACATAAAGTCTTGCATGCTGGTACTGTAGCAGTTAAAAATAAGGAATGCAGTGGCACTTACAGTGAAGACTCAATAAATCTGTCCTTTGTCTCTGCTTCTGAATCTGTGGGAACTGTTGATAAGCAAATAGTTGAATTGAATGATGCTTCAGTTAACACAGAACATAAACTCCAGGACTCTGATTTCCCAACTGCTTGTTTAAGTATGAATTCCAGTGATGAAGTAAATGATGTATATCAAATCATGATTGAAACAGCATCTCTAAATACTGTTAGTGAGAAAGCCATGGGAACAAAGGAGAGAGGTGGTTGTGCAGTAAAGTTCTGTTCACATGATTTGCAGAGTGAATTTGCAGATGGAACACAATGCATTGCTTCAGAAGAGAAGAAAGATGCACCATGGTGTCAGGCTGAAGGCAGCAGCAACAGCAGTAGTACTGCTTTTTTGTTCAAAACAGTGAGTAATACAAAATGGAAGATGTTATTAGAAGATTCAAGAATACTTTCTCCTGAAGTACTTGAGATAGCTGCTGATGCAGAATTAAAAGACTCTTTTGTAACTGTGGATGAGAATTTTGATACTGATAGAGTCATGGTGCAGAGAAAGGGTGAAAAGTCCTGCAAAGGAAATGATATAGCTAAGCAAGATAAACTTTGTTTAAAGTTGATTGAAGACAGTAGTGCTTCGGATGATTGCCATGATATCAGAACCAAGCTAATTGTAATGCATCGGAAATGTACTTCTTGCTTAGATAAGAAACCCGGTATATCGAAGAGTGTTGATGTGTCTGCAGACTTTAAGAATTGTTTAAAAGTGAGCAGAAGTACCATGACTAAACCTGACACAACCTCAAGAGCTGATAACACTGATCTTTCCATGATGAACAGTACAAAACCAGGCAGAAGTAAGAATGGCAGTTACAGAAATTCAGCTTGTAATACAGAAAAATGGCCCTTTTGTCAGAGTACTGTGGTAGATCAAGGTTCACAGACTGTTTATAGTGAAATGAAAAATAAGTGCATCGGCACGGATAAGCAGACCTTAGAATGGAATGCAGTTGTTAAGGTATAGTATTCATAAATTATTGCTGGAAACATTTAGAATCTGACTTTTGTATAATGAATGCATATGTTGTGCTTATTTAGTGAAGAATGCAACTGAATCTGGCATTGAAGCTTTTGATGCTTTTGGGTTTGTGAACTATCAGACTATTCCTTTTACACTCCGTGTAAAAAGTACGATGGAGGTCGAGTGTGCCAAAGTGTCAGCTCAAGAACTACTCTCATCTCACTAAACTGCTTTTACTTTTGTACTGTGTATATATTTGTGCATGATTTTGTTAATAATTTATGGATCTGATAAGGAAAAGTCCATCTTTGGTAACCGGTAGGATTGACATCACAGCAGTTAGGACTGCTCAACAGATAAAACTTATTCCCACAAGCATAACTCATCTCACATTCTCCAGTGATTGTTTGCTGAAGTTCAGAATCAGAGAAGAGCAGATGTGTGTAACCTCGCTGTGTTTTGATGATTTTCAGTGAAAAACCTTATAAATGGAGTTTGAGTCATTAGAAGTTTTACAACTAAAAGTTATTGCCTTGACTTTCTGCACTAGTGTGCATATTTTTTTCCATCTGGTTGATATAATCTTTGTTCAGAAAGTGGTGCCTGTGTTCAGGCTATTCTTCGATTTACAGTTGCACTTGATCTTTATTTATTGAGAAGCACATAATACTTCCTGCTGATCAGGGAATTTAATAAAGGCTACATTATGTAAAGTATGTTTACTATCCCAGTTTTTTTTTACACTTACATGGAATGAAAATCTAGTGAACCATCTGTCTTTTCTCTTAGATGGAATGAAAATCTAGTGAACCATCTGTCTTTTCTCTTAGATGGGAATGAAAATCTAGTGAACCCATCTGTCTTTTCCTCTTGACACTAAGTTGAAGCAGCCTTCTTGATCTATCACTGTAAGGGGATGTTCAATACATGGCTCATGGTTATAGTAGCCTAAGTTATATGGGTCCCAAGCCTCTACACCGGCCAGCTTTGTATAACTTTGGGTGCTCTCCAGGCACTCCACCTGCCAAGGAGCACATGGTGAACTCCATATAAAAGGCAGTATGAGTGCCAGTTTCTTATTGAAAGCTTCATTCACTGGTACCCATGTTCTGTCACTTAGCTAATGCTCTACAAAAGATGGTTAGATAAGTCCTCGCACTTGAATAAACCTGCCCGTTTTAAATTAATTTTAAGAAGTAAACTTGCTTTTTTTCTGTCATTTTGTGGTATGTTTGCAAACAAAGTATTATGGACTGTCATAAAATATTGGACTGAATTGTATAATGTTGCTTGTGCATACTTTTTGTGAGGAATTTTTATTTTTTTTTTTTTTGTTTATTCATTAAGAACTTTCCCAGATTAGAGGTTCTCCCATTTGATTCTCTGCTGGAGCGCATTCTGTGTGGAGTCTGCATGTCCTCCCCGCAGTCGATTGGCATTCGAAAGACATGCGTGAATGGGCGTGCCTTCGTTGAAGGTTGGGCGTCGGACTGGTACCCTCGACACCATAAAAATTGGCTGCCAATCTTTAGTGGACCGGAGTTCCAGTTCCGCTGTGGTGACCCCTAACCCGGGAAAGCCGAAAGAAAAACAACATTTGGGACAGAGTACTGTGCTTGTGGGGGACTGTCAGTGGTATACTTACCTCAGTACCACTTGCGCTCTTCTGATATCTTTACTGATTTATCCATTGTCTACTTTTTAGTCCTTGATCGCAGATTACTAATGGGACAGCAGTCAGTCTCCAGGGTTCTACTTTCCCAAGCACCTTGTTTCCCCCAACCATGTTAGGGGTTAGCTACATCCTCTGAGACTCGAGGGATGCCTATAGTGAGCAAGGGAAAGCCATTTTACCACTGTCAGGTTGAAGAGGCAGGTGAATGGTTTATACTGGGTTGGGATGGTGCTGGGAATATTGGGTCTAGTGTGCTTAAGTGTCAGGCTTTTTTCATGGAGAATACAGTTAGGAAGACAAAATTCCAGTCTCCTGTTTCTGTTTCCTGGGATAGGGCAGATTTCCTGGGATTTACCAAAAAACTGCTTACTGATTTTTTATTTACCTTCTTAAGCTTCTGGCAGGAAAAGGAAAAGTTTTTCTTCTCATTCTGACAAGAATTTTCAGGCAGAAGAGCAGTCAGGACTGGGTATGGGGTACACTTCATGAGGTTCTTGTCAGTCTGAGCATTCTAATTCTGAGGATAGTATGACTTCAGATTTGTTTGCTAAAGGCATTTCTTTTACAGTCATTTTATTGGATGTTAGAGGTGTTTCAGTGGGACCATAATGAAATTCCTATGGCAGAGAAAATGTATTATGATTTGCTACAGATGTCTAAAGCTGCACCCCTCCATGGTGCTTACCTTATGGAATGCATTAAATCTTCCCAACCGTCAACATTCTGTTCTAAGATGTCTGACAGGTTATATAATGTCTTCCAAGCACACAAGTACCTGTTTTCTAATCCTAAAGCAGATCCATCACTCATTTTTTTCTTTTAAAATATACTGCTGCTAAACAGGTTACAGCTAGTAACCCCGTTCCTTCTGGCAAAGATGGGAATGCAAAAGATAAGTTGTGGAAGAAAATGTATTTCTCTAGTACTTAAGCTTTCAGTATTTTTAACTTCCAAGCTCATGTATTAAATATTTTGAGAATATGCAGCAGTGAATGGCTAACCTTCCTTCTTCTGTGTTAAAAAAATTAACTGATTTTAAGACGGCGGTGTTTCAGATTAAGCAGGCTTTAAAATATGCTTATGGTGCTGCTGACTCTTCTTCTAGAGCTGCTGCATCTGTATCAGGTTTGAGAACACTGGTTTGATTCTAGTCTCAAAATGTTTCTGAGAATGTTAAATCTGTGACTTTTAAAGTCTCCCTTACATAAGGAGTCTGTTTGGACCTTCTGCTTCTGGGATGCTTAAGAAGTGTGATGAAAAGAGAAATCTGAGTCAAGGAGTAACTTTCCACCCTTCTTTTAACAGACCAAACAATAGTTCTTCCTCCTCATCTCCATTTGTCAATACAGAGTTTAAGGTATCAAAGAGCCAGTAATCGGGGTTAGTTTAGGCAGCAGAGGCAGTAATCAGGGTTCAATAAAAGTGGAAAAGAGGTCTTAAAAGGAAAGGCAGTGCCTCCAAAAATCAAGGACAGTCTTTTCACTTAGCATGACTACCCTGCCTGTTCAAGTTTCCTCCCCCCACCCTTGGCAAATTATTTTATTCTAGAATTTTCCTAGTTCCCAAACTAAAAGAATCTTGAAGGCCAGTTCTGGACTTTTCTTCTCTAAACACTTTTGACAAGATTCCATAGTTTACAATATTATTACTTCAAAGATTTGTACCTCTGATTCCACATCTAGCTTTTATGGTAAACCTGGATCTAAAGGGCACCTGTCATCATATTCCTATTGCCAAGCATTGTGGGTGTTTCTTAAAAGTTGCTGTGTCTGACTTACATTATCAGTTCTTTGTTTTACTCTGTGCCAAGCTCTAGTCATTGCTTATTGCAGTCTCTGAGACTTTCACATTTTTCTTATCTTTGCAGACTCTCTTCCAACTGTCAAGCATCCCTAGCAACTATTTAGGAGCTTCTCCTCAAGGTTTTCAAATCAATTTACAGAAATCTTCTCTCTTCCTACCTCACAGAATGATTTCTCTGTGATGTTTTTTGGACTCTGCCTTGGAAAGAGCCTTTCTTCTGCTAGACCAAGGTATGTTTCAGCAGTTCTGTCTGTTTTTCTCCAACCTAAGCTAAGTGTCTGTAGGGGAGTTTTTTCAGGATTCTAGGCTACATGGCATGTTCTTTGCCAGACTGCACACAAGGTAATTACAGTGGTAACTCAGAATAGTCTGGAGTCAGCATCTAACCACCCCCTTGACTTTTCAGATTCCAGTTCTAAGGTTTGTACAAAGGAAGATTGTATGATGAGTAGACTAGATATCTCGCATTCTCGGGTATTTCATTCTCCTTTCCATCCCCCTTCAATCACTACAGATTTGGCTTGGGGTAAACATGCAAACTCTGTGGGATCTTGTAGACAGACAGAAGCATATAAATGTCAGGGAGATGTTGACTGTTAGCAATGCTTTAAGACCTTGAAGCAACTGTAATCCCCAGGACCTCTGTAAGCGTACACAAGCAAACACCTCTGTGATGTGGTGTGTAAACAAAGGTTGAAGGTAACCTGACACAACTTTTGGAATTAATTAACGAATGACTAGACCGCTTATCGGAAAAGGTGGACTTTGCAACCAATTCCAGCGGCAGCGTTTTTAACCCAACAACTAGCACTAATCCAGATGTACCTAGTGCACAAGGGTTGCACACTGATGGAAATGCTTTACCACAACGGAGGTGAACGAGAGAAACAAACGAGGTAATTCGAACCACTGCTGTTAACAGTTTTGATCCTAGTACTTGGTTAAACAATGAATTAAATATGGACTGTCCATCAGAAGAAGCTGATGTAACTACCGACAATAACAGTAGGTGCACTATAGTGGACAAATTAAAGTTGTTTGATTCTAAATTGTTTAAAATTAAGAAACTTCAACCTGAACTTAATTATTTTAATAGATGTTTAAAAGAAAACATAGTCCCTAAGGGACTAAGACACTATTCATACCCTACTGGCCTAGAATATGGGTCGGATTTCTATAATGAATTGATTGCTATATACAACAACCATGGTCTTGAGATACTACGATGTATGGTTAAGCATTATCAAGTTACATTAGATGGCCTGGCAAGGGAAACTACTACATTGGAACAGGAAATAAAGGAAGACTTTGATTATAATAGATATGACTTTGAATATAATAGGACACTGTCAAGTATAGCCCAACAAATGACTAAACTTAAAGCAAATAAATTAAAGAAATTACAGAGAGATTTGAAAGCATATCAAGAGGGGTCAGCATTTCCTAAGCCCCCAAGCTCCCAAACTAGCCACCGTAATTATAGAGCCTATATAGATCAGACTACAGTAAGAAAACAAGGAAGAACAGTACAGAACAGGAATATCTCTGATGGGCAAGGAATGGAACCCCAAAATACAGTTTCTATCAATTATAGCTTTGAGGGTGACATTTTCGAAGCAGAAACCGGTGGTCAAGGATTAAATGAACTACACCCTGTAGACAATAATCAATGGCAAGGCCAAGGCCAACAACAACAAAAAATCTACAGAGGGGGGAGGGGGGGCAACTGGAAAATGAACCCACAGCAAGGATTAAAGAAAAAATACAACACTCGCAGCAACTAAAAACATCAGGGTTAAAGCTATATGAGACAGTTACAAACACAGAAGGGGATTTCACAATTTATAATTACACCGAGTGTTGTATTGATGTGACATTGGTGGAATTATGGTGGAATTATTTGCAAAGGGACTCACCTTTGTACCATCTAAAAAATGTGACATTGCAGAATTGTTGATTGACTTCAAACTGTTTATTCGTAAATTGAATTTAAGCATTTTGTTTGGTAATACTACTTATAATGAAAATGAATTGAGTAGCAAGCACATTTAATCCACCTCAAAATGCTATTTTAAACATGTATGAGCAACTATGTGAAAATGAATTTAGACAGTTAATGAACTCAATGAGAGGGAAATATAAGAACAACATTTCAGAAGAAGAAATAGAATTATTAACACTACTTAGGAGCCTCCCACTCAGATTTATGAAACCAGACAAAGGTGGGGGACGTGTACTGATGTATAATGAAGACTATTCGAACATTATGCTAACATTGTTAGAAAAAAAACACTTATGAACTGTCAAATAAGAACCAACTAAACCAGGCTTATAATAATATTAAGATATTTATTAATGATTTATACTTAGATGGACTAATTGATATGAATCAAAATCATTACTTAACAATGTTAGCACCAAGAATCCCAAAAATCTTTGGGATTCCAAAACTTCACAAAGACCTACTGAACCCACCCTTTAGGGGTTTAGTGGATGCAAGACTATCAATGACTTATGCATGTGCCAAACTAGCGGACTCCATATTAAAGAACTATGTAAATAAAGAAAAACAAATTCTTAAGGACTCATGGTCCTTTTTGGAAAACATGCAAACTATAGTGTTTGACGGTACTTTAAACTTTTTAACCGTCAATGTTAGTGATTTATACTCTTGCATCCCACATTATTTGGGTATTGAGTGGGTAGTTGACCTTATTAGGTCAAAAGGGGCAACTACTAACGAGTGTAATCAAGTAGAACAACTACTAGATATTATCCTGAAAAATAACTTTGTATCATTTGAAAACAGGTTGTATATACAAAAAATAGGAGTAGCAATAGGTTCACCAGTAGGCTCAAGTTTTGCAAACTTAGTAATGGCCTACTGGGAAACAAATTATATTTTTAATAGTCAATGGAATAATATAATGTTTACCTATAAGAGATTTTTGGATGATATATTTATCGTCCTAAGAGGTCAGAAGGAACAAGCAGACCAACTAGATGATTATTTTAATACAACAACCCCATTTCTAAAATTTACGAAGAATTATCAAGAAATGACTATAAACTTTCTGGATGTTGAATTAAGCAAGAATGAAGAGGGTTATGTGGCAAAGATTTATAGAAAAAGCACATATTCTAACACCTTTCTTCATTTCACAAGTGCACATCCTCGCCACCAGAAGAAATCAGTGGTCAAAGGTCAACTGGTTAGGGCTGCGAGGATGATCACATTGGATAAAGAATTTGAAAAAGAATGTGACCTTCTATATCAGATGTTTTATAGTAGAGGTTACCCTGTTTCATTCTTGAATGAGATATTTCAAGAAGTAACCAACAAAAGAAGAGATGGTACATATAAGGCAATTTTAAATAGGAGCCCAGCAAATTTAACAGTTACAGTAAATGACACAGTAAGTTGTAACATTGAGGTAAACCCCCAACATTTTAATAATGCTGAGCAGGGTACAGACAATAGTGATAACATTCAAAAGAATTTTACTATTGCATTTACGTTTACCTACTGTCCAGAAGCTTTAGACATACGCAGAATAGTGAGAAAGTATTGGTATTGTCTGGCACTTGACAAGGATGTTGCTAAAATTTTAAACCTCGGCCCTATCGTGACCTATAGACGGGGGGTAAACATGAAAAAAAACTATTGGAAACAAAACCTAATGTGAAGAAAAACAATAGAGGTACACATAAACGCGGGGCATGTAAGTATTGCACATATATTGAAACATCAGAAATGTTTATTATTAGGAAAGAAAAGTTCTTTGTTAAAGGAACATTTAATTGTAACTCAAGGGTAATAGTATACTTATTCAGTGTACACAGTGCACATCATTTTACATAGGAAAAACAGATAGGCGTTTACGGGATAGGATTTATGAGCATATTTATGCAATAGCAAGGAACAAAAACGAAAACGCTTTAGCGAGGCACTGTACACAATACCTAGGTCACAGTTTTAAATTTATGGTAATTAATCAAATCAAAAATAATTTACAAGAACATAACTTTTTGAATGATAATTACCTGAAATTAGAACTAGAAAGGAATGAACTATGTTGGCAGTTACGACTGGGATCATGTAGAGAACCAGGACTTAATGAATTATGCTCACTTGCATGTGTATTAAAAATGAAAAGTTTACTAAGATAAAAACTTAATTAGTTTTATATAATAATTCCCTCATTCCTTTCTTGGAGAATGTATTTCCTATTTATTTAGGTTATAACTAATAAATTTTGTATTATTAGGCCATAAATGTGTATATATATCTATTTATTATTTTTATTATTCTTATTATTTTTATTTTTTCATACATCAATTGTTTTGTAAATTAATGGTTTTAAACGTTAAATGTTAAGTTGTCAAACTCGCCTTCATTCTTGCTGGATGGGTTCGGAGCCGATCCTCTGCTCCGACTCGGCACTTGCTAAGCTCGAGAACTCATTTTACCAGCTCGAGGCAACCCTATATCCCATGATGCAAGGCGTGACTACCTCAGATCTCGTTTGCCGCTTCGCGAAGAGGTCTCTTTTTTGCCAGCTCAGGTAAAAATTTCAAATTGTGAAGTTTAGTCAGGGTTTTTTCTCCCTTAGCTCCTATTTTTACTTTATCGAGTATTTTTGATATTAATAGTTAATCTCTACCCTATATTTCCCTTCTTTAAGTTAGGATTTTTTTCCTTTCTTTAGGCCTTAAACCTCCCTCTCAGTTAATTCCTGTCAGGTTGTGTGTTGTCTGTTTTTTGGGGGTTAACTGTGTGACTGTTGTGTGTTTGTGTTTTTGTGGACAGTATTATGTCTAAGGAAGTGAAGGTCTCAGGCTTCAAAAAGTGTGACTCGTGCTGTCAGAAAATGTCTCTGACAGACGGTCACACTTCTTGTGTGTACTACCTGGGGCCTTTACATCTGCAGGACTCCTGTGCCATTTGTCATTCTTTTAGCCAGAGAGTCCTGCAGGAACGAAGAAATAAATTAATTCTTCATGGCTTGCTAAAGCCAGAGGGTTCTCCAACCAAGGCTGGGTCGGTCAAACCCTCTAAGCCATCTAAAGCCCAGGCTGTAGTGTCCAAGCCTTCGGCTGTGGCTCCGACTCCTTCGGAGTCGAGATCGGCTCCAGCCGGAGCCGATCTTTCCTCTTTGGAAGTTGTGGTGTCGGCTCCGTCTGGCTCCGACACACAGATACCTATTACCTTGTCGGCTCCGGCTGGAGTCGACACCGAGGGATTGTCGGCTCCGATGGCTCCATCCAGGAAGAAATCTCGGTCTCCTTCCCTGGAGTCGATTCGTTCGGCTCCGGGATCTCCTCTTTTGTCGGAGCGGAGCCATCGGAGCCGATCTTTAAGATCTTCCAGGCTGTCAGACCACAATTTAGAGAGGGTGGTAAGCAGACTGTTGAAGTCACAGGCACTAGCCCAAATGCTCCATAGCCCGTCTCAACAGACGTCTGCTATTTCTCATCCCCCTGAACTTCCTCCTCCGACTCTCCTTCAGAGTTCGGAGCCGGAGCTTCTCGGAACGGTGACTGTGGGTGCGCCAGAGCCGATACTGCCCCTTTCGGCTCCGACGTCTTCGGCTCCGATCTCCTCCATAAGACCTTCTTTGGAGGGATCCGGTCATCGAGTCTCCCTTGTCGGCTCCGAGGGGGCGAGTGGCATCGGACCCTTGTCCGACCCTGCTCTCCCTCTTGGAGCTTCGGCATTGGTTAGCTCTGCACCGACATCGGCTTCGGAGCCTTCTCTTTCGGTGGGGCCGAGGATTCCTGTTTCTTGGGAGCGGGAATCTTCTGGCCTCCCTGGGAGAGGAGCCTTCGAGGTGATGAGGAGTGTCCTAGCCCCTGAGCTAGGTCAACGGTCTATTTCTTTAGCTCCTCCATCTTCGGTGCCTGTTGATGTCTCTTGCCAGTCTCTTGCTCCCAGACCCAGAGATCCATCGCCCCAGGTTTCCCCACTAGGAATAACTTCCTCTTCCGAGGTTTCTCCTGATCCCGCAGCAGAACCCCCGCGTAAGAGGACGTGTAAGAGGAAGCACACAGACTCCCCTGAGTCTTCTACATCAGATACCGACTTAGATGAGTCGGAGGGTTCCCCACCTTCCCCCTCTGAGGATGTCTCTTTTTCAGACATCCTGGAACTCCTTAAGCAGAGGGGGAACTGGCCTTCCATTAACCCCTCCGAGGATGAGTCTGTATACCTGGAGGCTTTTGGATCTCGACCCTCCACCTCCTGGGTGTCTCCGCCTTTCGACCCACTCATGCAAGTAGTGGCTCGGAAGGCGTGGGCAGCCCCGGATTCTGTGGAACCAGTTCCTAGGAGGCCCTCCAAATTTATTACAGCCCCTGCAGACAAACAGTTTCTTTCTAAGGGCGTCCCTGTTGATGCTATGGTGGTGGCGGCCACCAAGAAGGAACTTGCTGATCCTTCTGTGCCTGTCCATCCTCCTAATAAGGATTCTAGGACCATGGATAGGTACGGCAAGCGGATTTTTTCTTCAGCGAGCTTTGCCATGCGTTCGCTGAACTACCTTTGTCACTTTACCAGACTTCATAGAGACATTCTCAAGGAACTGGGTGAAGTGGTTCAGGATCCTTCGGCGACTGGGGCTCAGGATAAGATTGCCTCACAGCTAGGAATCCTCAATTCTTTGACTAACTCCTCCATGCGGCTCATTTCTTATGCAGCCGATGGGGCGAGTAGGGCCGCAGGCACAAGAGTGGCACTTAGGCGTCAGGCCTGGATGCGGCTTTGTAATTTTGCAGACCCCTTTAAGGCGTCCTTCACCAATACTCCCTTTGACGGTTCGGCTTTGTTCGGGCCTCAGGTGAAGGATACTTTGACCAGGTGTGAACAAGACGGCAAGACCCTTTCTGCTGTAGGAGTCCATTTCTCCACTCCCTCAAGACCCTATCCAAAGGGTCAGAAGGGAGGGAAAATGTGGTTCCGTAAATCTCAAGGAGTCACGCCAGACACACGTGGTCAGTTTACCCCTAGAGGCAGAGGGGGTAATAATAATAGGCGCCACCCTAGGGGCAGAGGGGGTCCGCAGAATCAGGGTAGCAGGGAGACTCTCCCTGATAAACCCTTCCAGCATCCCTGAGGTGTTGCCCGACTGTCCACCCTTGGAGGCAGTCGGGGGAAGATTGTCGCTGTACCCAGTAGCCTGGCGTTCCCTTTCTCAAGACAAATGGGTACAGTCGATCATATCCGAGGGCTACAATATCCCTTTCGAGAGGTATCCCGTTCCTCATCAATCCCATCCAGACGTCTCACCCGGTCTAAGGGAATTGGCAAAGCAGGAGGTATCAAAGCTCCTAGCAAAAAGAGCTGTCCAAATAGTGCCAGCAGACCAAGTAGGATCCGGCATCTACTCAAGATTCTTTTTGGTCCCCAAAGGAACGGGAGATTGGAGACCAATTTTAGACCTCAGCAAACTAAACAAGGGTTCCGGATGGTCACGCTTCAGTCCATTTTACCCTTTTTGGGCAAGGACAACTGGATGTGCTCAATGGACCTTCAGGATGCGTACTACCATATAAAGATTCACAGGCGCTCCAGAAGGTTTCTCCGCTTTCGGCTGGGGTCCAGTCATTTTCAGTTCAGAGCCCTGCCTTTTGGCCTCACTACAGCCCCCAGAGTGTTTACCAAATGTATGGCAGTGGTTACGGCTCATCTGAGACATCAAGGATTCCAGGTGTTTTCGTATCTAGATGACTGGCTCCTCTCCGCCACCACCAGGCATCAACTTCTCAAGGCCAGAGATTACACTCTGCAAACCTGCAAACAATTGGGGATTTCAATAAACTTAGAAAAATCTTCTCTGTCGCCTTGCCAATCTATTACCTTTATAGGCGCAGAATTAAACACTGTCAATATGTCAGCCAGACTCACAAAGCAAAGAATTCTGGACATTCAGAAGTATGTTCGGATCATATTACTCAGCAAGAAGATCAGAGCCAAATTTGTCCTGAAGGTTCTGGGTCTTATGGCTGCGGCCATTGTTCTACTGCCATTAGCCCGCTTCCACATGCTTCTTCTGCAGTGGATGTTGTTCACTCAGTGGTCATTCCAGCAGCTCCCCATGAGTCACGAGATTTTTGTCTTGCAGTCGTGCAAGAGTCATCTAACCTGGTGGATGTCTTCTCCTCTGCTCCATCAGGGCCAACTGTTTGTTCCCCCAGTTCCGGTTGCCACAGTCACTTCGGATGCCTCCCTGATCGGGTGGGGGGGGCATTATCAGGGCAGGATGGTCCATGGGACTTGGCAACCCATAGAATACCATCTGCACATAAATGTCCTAGAGATGAGAGCAGTGCTTTTAACGTTGCAAGCCCTCAGCGACTTTCTTCCCTTGGGGACTATTGCAATTCAGACGGACAACATGACTGTAGTCTGGTATATCAACAAGCAGGGCGGGACCAGGTCCTACCCACTGTGTCGAGAAGCTCTCAGACTTTGGCAGTGGGCAATCTCCTCTCATCGGTTTCTGATAGCAACGCATATCCCCGGGAGATCCAACCTCTTAGCGGACAGACTGAGCAGAGCTATTCTCATGCCACACGAGTGGTCTCTCAAGCAATCGGTAGTGGACGAGATTTTTCAGAAGTGGGGCTTCCCTTCCTGCGACCTTTTTGCTACACCCCAAAACAGCAAATGCCCGGACTTCTTCACCCTCTTTCCTCTACCAGGCCATTCCCCGAGAGACTCTCTATCCCAGGATTGGCCCCGGGGACTTCTGTATGCCTTTCCTCCGTTTCCACTGATACCACAAGTTATTAAGAAAGCTACCATATTGAGAGCCAAGTTGATCCTCATTGCCCCTTACTGGCCTCGACAAATTTGGTTTCCGACCCTGCATCGTCATCTCCTGGCGCAGCCTTGGCATCTGGACCCAGTTCCAGATCTTCTGACCCACCAGTCGGGTCAACCGCACCGGGCCATTCATTCTCTCAACCTCACTGCTTGGTTGCTCCACTTCCTTCCTTAACCAGGCTTCCTATGATCTCCAACCCCATTAGGAATATCATAGTAGCTTCTCTAAAGTCCTCCACCAGAAAGATTTATGCTAGTTAATTTATGCTAGTTAGTGGAAACGTTTTTCTTTCTGGGCAAAGTCTAAACACATAGATCCCTTTACTGCTCCAGTTCATTCTGTTTTGGACTTCTTAGCAGAGATTTTTCAATCAGGGTCTTCCTCTTCTACAGTTAAAGTCCAATTGGCAGCAATGTCAAATTTTCATGTGGGTTTAGCGGATCAAAACATAATGTCTCACAAGCTTTGCAAAGCCTTTCTGAGAGGTATATTTCTCCTGAGGCCTCCAATTAGAGATCCTCCTCCACAATGGGATTTGAACTTAATGCTGGCATCCTTGATTCTACCCCCCTTTGAACCGGCTGCCACATGCTCCTTGAAGTTTCTTTCCTGGAAAACAATTTTCTTGGTGGCTGTTACTTCAGCTAGGAGGGTTTCTGAACTTCAAGCCCTCTGTGTCCATTCCCCTTACTTGGTTTTTCACAAAGATAGGGTATCATTAAGACCTAATCCATCCTTTTTGCCCAAAGTTGCTTCCCAGACGAATCTTAATCAATCCATTGATTTGCCAGTTTTTTTCCCTAATTATTCAGACAAAGCTGAACAAAAACTTCATTGCTTAGATGTCCATCGTCAACTCAGATATTATTTGGACAGAACTAAACAATTCCGGAAATCTGATCAACTATTCATTTCTTATGCAGAGAACAGAAAAGGTCTCCCAGTCTCTAAAGTGACCTTATCCAGATGGCTGTCTTCTATCATTTCCTATGTTTATCATCTTAGAGGCAAGCAACTGTCCTCAAAACCAAAACACATTCTACTAGGAGCCTGTCCACATCCACAGCCTTTCAGAATAGGCTACCTATTGACACCATTTGTGCAGCAGCCACTTGGGCCACTCCTCACACCTTTGTCTCTCATTACAAATTGGACTTGGTCTCCAGGGACAGGGCTAGGTTTGGTTCCACAGTTCTCAAGAGTCTGTTCCATTGAGCCACCCAGGATAGAGGTGCTAGGGACGCGGTCCCATCCAGCAAGAATGAAGGCGAGTTTGACAACTTAACATTTAGAAGTTATGTACATACCATAACGTTCCATGTTAGTTGTCTTTTCTCGCCGCCTTTCTTGCGTCCCTCCCTCCTTCCCCCTGGCCTGGACTGATCTTGAGGTTGTACCTTCCTTTTGTTGGGGGTGCTGTCACTCTTTCCAAGAGTTCCCAGTAGGAAGAGTCTTTATTGTTAGTGGCTATCGGCCTAGTTTTCTACTACATTTAGTTATCTTCTTCCTGGAGAAGAAGTGTTTTTTGGCAGGGTTTCTTCTAGCTACCAAACGAGATCTGAGGTAGTCACGCCTTGCATCATGGGATATAGGGTTGCCTCGAGCTGGTAAAATGAGTTCTCGAGCTTAGCAAGTGCCGAGTCGGAGCCGAGGATCGGCTCCGAACCCATCCAGCAAGAAAGAAGGCGAGAGAAGACAACTAACATGAAACGTTATGGTATGTACATAACTTCTAATTTTTCAAGAATCTATTTTTAATTAATTTAATGTGAAAACACACATTTAATGTTTAATATTTAATAATTATTTAATAACTTATTATTATATATTTATTTAAATATTGAAATCTGTATAGGAATGATTAAGATTTGATAATATTTTAACATGATTTAACATGATATCATTATTATTATTACTTATTTTATAGAGAAACTAATTAATATAACATTTAGTGTTCAGTATATGTTCACCTATTTAGTGCTTTGTCAGTAGTATGTTGATATTTTCGAACAGAATATTTTATATACATTTTTATGTTTTTGCCTACATTTATATACATATATATTTTTAACATGGATAAATGTAGAAGAAACAGTGCATCTATGTAGTATGCATAAGAAATAGTCTTACAAACAGTATTATAACATTTACGGGTATGGATGCTGTATATAAGACAACTATTTCTTTTTAAAAAAATCTATTAATTTACATTCAATATGCATCCTTCAGGTTTACATAGGTGCATGTAAGGATTATAACCAAGTACTCAGCGAGAAGCAGTATCATAATAAGATTTAGTAAAACTGTTTGCTTAATGAATGATTAAAACTTGCAGATATTACAAACATTTTTTGTAAAAAAACAAAGATATTAGACCATGTTGCTTTAAAATGGTGTACCTGGAATCTCGCGTATTAAACATTTAACACCTGTGGTTACCTGTTGGTATTTAAACATTAACTGTGTTTAGTGCTAGTGTTTTTGTCTGAGGAAGTCCGGATATAATCTGGACGAAAAACGCTCTGTAGCATTTAACTTTTTATTCTTACTTTGTAAAATTGGATCGTTGTTAAACTCTGTGGATTACACACATTGTGTCCGCTTTTCGTGGTTGGTGCAGTCAACGTTTGCTGTTCTTTTGTAAACAAAGGTTACCAGATCCTACCCTCTTTGCAGACTAATTTTGGTAGCCTTGAGATATAACAGTTCAGCTCACTTGGACTCTTCAAGCATCATAAATTAAAGCAAAACCTTATTGCAGACAAACTCAGCAGGACCAGGATAGCCACCTGTA
The DNA here is from genome assembly GCF_019279795.1 of Protopterus annectens. Classification (NCBI taxonomy): domain Eukaryota; kingdom Metazoa; phylum Chordata; order Ceratodontiformes; family Protopteridae; genus Protopterus; species Protopterus annectens. The sequence continues at coordinate 250,015,634 of NC_056728.1, read as the reverse complement.
CATGGAAATGTCATCTTGGGGTTTTCCAAGAATTGATTCAACTGTGTGGAACACCTCAAATGCATCTTTTTGCCTTTTTTCAGAGCAGATAAAGAATTTCTGCTCCAGGATTTCTCAAGTCAGGCCTGGAAAACAGATGCTGTCTCATCTTCATAGATGGGAATGTTCCTGTATGCCTTTACACTGATCACCAGGGTTCTTCTAAGGATCCAGAAGGATGCTTCAAAAATTGTGGTGGCGGTGACTCCCTTCAGGCCAAGGCAACAGTGAATCTTCCTTTTCTGTCTGGCCAAGGGCATTTACCACAAACTTCTCCACAGACTGGATTTACTTACACACAACAGGGAGTTTGATAACCCCGATCTGGAAACTGCCTAATTTTCTGGATTAGTAGAATTTTGCTACCTTTTTAGACACTTTTCTGAGGATGTGCTGCAGATACTTAAGGAGGTGAAAACCTCTGCTACTAGAAAATCAAAATATGTTAAGTGGAAAAGATTTTCTTGTTGGTACCACTCAAAGAAACAGGACACTTTTCAACCCAGTTGCCTGTAGTTCTGGATTATTTGTGTGGGTTACCATATCCAGTGGCTTGTCATAATCTTCTGTCAAGATGCATTTGGCAGTCATCTCTGCTTGTCTGCCCTTAAATTTCCCTCTTTCTAACAAAGCTCATGTTAAAACAGCTTTTGAAAAGGGTCTTGCATATTCACCCCCCTAGGAAACAGGAGGCTTCTGCTTGGGATCTCATTTTTTTGCTTCAGAAGCTTACTTTGTCTTTACTTGAACCGGTTCATGAGGCTGATTTGAGGTTGTTAACACAGAAGACTGTCATTGCTCTTGATATCGGCTAGGCAAGTATCTGAATTACACTGAGTTGTGATAAGTCAACCCTTACTCATTTTTCATAAGGATAGAGTTTCTTTGAGAGCAAATCTTACCTTTATACCTAAAGTCGTCTCACAGTTTACTTTAAGCCCAACTGTTCATCTCCCAAACCTAAAATTCTATCTTTCAAGAAAGAGAATCAGCTGTTTGTCTCCTTTGAAAGTAAGAGTGTAGGAACAACCATTGATAAAGCTGACAATTTCTACATGGCTGTCTCATGCTATCACTTTGTTTACACTGTCCAGGCAGGGTTACAACTCATTCAGCAAGGGCATTGGTTTCTTTGGTGTCTTTCTGAAAGGAATGGACTTGAAGTCTTTGAGGCAGCAACTTGGTCTTCTTTTCATACTTTTACAAAGCATTGCAAACTGTATTTTTTTTCCAGGTCCAGAACAGGCTTTGCCAGGATCATACTCCAGGAGCTTCTGGAGTTTTGGTTATTGGCCTCCTTTTCTCTGATCCTAAGTGTAGCTTACGTACTGCACTGGTGATCCATGTATTGGGCATAGTACAGCTGTGTAAGTAACCTTACTATAGCAATAGATTTTCTGTTGGATCACCGTTGCAGTAGGTTTGCCTCTATCAGTGTGTGCTTGCTGTCAGCTTTTTTATATTGTTCACTTTGTTTCCTCTTGCAAGTTTTCAGTCCTCTTGCCGCCTTCCTAAACAAAAAATAAAATGTTCTGAAGGAATTGGTGCTCCAGCTGCCTTTTATATGGAGCACTCAGTGTGCTCATGACAGTTGGAATACATGGATGACTCCCAAAGGTTTGTAAAGTTGGCCAGTGCAGATGGGTAGGACCCATATAGGTTAGACTACTGCAGCGGTGATCCTTTTGAACTTCTACTGTTTTGGTAAGATTTATTGCTGTCATTTTTGTCTGTTCCTCAACCTCTGGGTTTCAGATCCAACCTCTGATCTGACTTTGGCCCCTTCTCAGACTTTGAATCCATAGTTCAAGCTCATCACCTTACCCATAATCCTCTGTCAAGCCCTCTTATCCCAGATCTCATTAGCTGCTTCCAGGGAACAGATATGGTTTCTGCGTGGATCAAGTGTTTTGGGAGTTAAGTCAGTGTTAAGATTATCTTCCTTTGTTTTCCTCACCCTTTTTTCCTTCCTGCCACCCCTGTAGTTTAAAAAAAAGGGGGGGGGGGGTTAAATATTTTTGTTTTCGGTGGTGGTGGTTTCCCCTTCTAGGTCTAGCAACCTTCTCACTCTTTTCTTCCTTTACTCTTTAGTACCATTGTTGGCATATTTTCTTTCCCAGGTATTTTGGAATTTCTTGGTATCATTGCTGGTATTTTGCCTGTTCTGTTCTATAGCTTTTTATGTGTATTTGTTTTTCTTTCAGGATTGTTGCAGTCTTCCCTGCAGAATGTGAGATAAGCCTACAGGTTTTAAAAAATGTTCATGTGGGCATAAAATACCCAACTCGAATGCCCATTCTGTCTTGGTGCTGGTCATCTTGAGATAGTGTGGCATTTGTTCCAGATTCAACTGTAGAGCCTTGTTCGAATGCAGGAACAAAATCTCAAGGGGAAAAAGGAGACAAGACTAAAAAAATCAAAAGAAAAGTCTAAAGAGTCAAGGAAGCTGCCCCCCTGACTGCTCTCCTCACTCGGCACTGACTTTGACTCCACCCCTGAAGATATCGGAAGAGTCCAGTGTTGTCTGTTTTCATCCAGTTCAATTGTGGGCTGTCGGATTCGATGGGATTCGACCTTGGCACTGAATAGGAAGATATTGCTTCGGACTGTGGCTCCTCTCCTATCCATAAGTCCCTGTGCTCCACGTAATCACCCCAGATCTCATTTGCCGCAGAAGATTTTGGTCACCTCTTTAAGGACTCCTACAACTTCATTCTACTTCAGAGGACTTTATTATTATTTAGTTGTCTTTTTTACTGGGTTATTCCAACTGAGCCAGTGGCCTGTTTTCAGTGGAGACCCGTGAAAAAAAGCTCCAGACAATTACAAAGCTGCAAAAAAAGAAAAACGTCTGACAATGAAGTTTTATGCAAAAATTACAATAATGTGGTTTATATGAGAACTTTAGAAATTTACAAAAGACCTGAGAATGAAGTTTACATAAACATTCAATAAACTATCGTGAGGTTTTACCAGTTGTAAGAGCAGTTTTCCTTTCACTCACCATCTTCAGTTCTTGTGTTGTTGGCTTTCCCAGTTTGTGAACAGTTTACATAAACATTACAATAATGTGCATAACATGCAGTACAAAAGTTAGAATTTTTTTTTTAATCGACAAAAAGAGATGCAAATGAGATAGGACACCTTCAGTAGGTGGGTGTTAGAAGTGTGAGAGGTGGTAAGGTGGGATTTAAGTGGGATCATTCCAGTGACAGGTGTTGGCATTTAGGAGAAAAGTTTTAAGTTCGGATTTAAAGAGATTTATGTTAGAAGTGATCTGGATATTAAGGGAGAGTTTGTTCTATGCATGGCAAATACTGTATTTGTAAAGAAGTTTACCAGTGTTTTTGTTTGGTTTATAGGTGTGCAGAAGGAGCTGGTGAGAGTTGTGGAGAGTTCTAGGAAGGGTATAATGTGATAGTAGTGAGGATAGAGCAGGACAGGAAAAGGGTTTTAAGAGTAGAGTACAAGTCATTTGCAGCTGGGAGTGAAGCAGGTGCTGGGGGATGTCAAGCCACTGGAGTTGTTTTAGTGTATGGCACTGATGAGATTTGTAGGGTTGGTTACGAGCAAATCTTGCAACAATATAGTATGAGTGACACAGTTTAACCAAGGGTAGATTGTAGATGTGAAAAGATGGGGAGGCATAAAGTAGACACGGAAGGAAGAAGGCCTGAGCTAGTTTCTGCCTAGAGTTAGGGGCTAGGTATTTTTTGTCTGTAGATTAGGCCAAGTTTTTGATTGGTCTTTTTGATACAGTGCTGAATATGGGTATCAAATTTTAATTACTCCGATAATAACACCAAGAAGTTTAGTATGTGGGTCATGTTGTATGATGGTATTGATGAGAGAAGAAATTATGAAGGTTGTTTTGAGGTTAGAGAGGGTTTTTGGAAAAAGAGTAGTAGCTTTGTTTTTTTGAGGTTTAGAATTAGTTGGTTGTCGGTTAGCCATTCTTCTTTATATCCTTTGTTTGCTCCTCCCCTATAGAATAATGTTTTTTTCTTAGGTCCTGTAGGATAATTAATAGAATTAGTTATTAAAGTAGCGCATTTAGCAGTTTTCAGTAGTATAGAATTTGTAGTTCTAGTATTTTCTTTGTGTGTTGTTTCTTATATCCATAGTGTTTAAAAAAATTATCCATGTAGTCTGAGATTGTTGCATTTGAGATCATGTTGTTTATTAGACTAATAGCTCTACATTATTATTTATGGTCCAACATGTCAAAGACACAGGGTTTTAAAAAATGCATCAAGTGTGGGCGCAAACTGCCCCCCCCCCCCTCCAGGATCCTCATCAGAAATGTGTTTACTGCATAGTGGCAGAACATCTGGAAACCCCATGTCAAGCTTGCGCTTCCTTCACTAGTACAGCACTACAGCAAAGGAAGGAAAAACTGATTGTTCAGGGAATTTTTTCTGCTGAGCCAACTCTCTTCCTCAGCTTCTCCACCCAGCAAGGAGAATAAAACTAGAGAGACTGAAAAGTTCAAGTCAAAAGAAAAAACTAAAGAGAAAGAAAAAAAAAATCGACAAGCCAGAAACATCAAGAAAAACGACACTGGATCCAGCTCCTACTCCAGGATCCTAAAATTTGTCAGTGCTTGTATCCATCAGCTACTCGGATCTGTGTACCCATTGATCGGCCCCAGTTCTCACCATAACCAGTAAGGCCCAAGATGCATTTGCCCATTTTACAGGACAGGAGACCTTCCAGGCTTTCTTCTTAGCTTCTTCCACCTGGTCCTTCAGTCTTTCAGAGCAGGACATCGACAAAGTGATAATGAAGTTCCTTAGAGCTCAGATTCAACTCTGAGTTCTCTCGGCACTGTCACCCTAGAATGACCCTAATACTACACCAGCCACTCCTCCTTTACCTATTCCAACACTGGTCTGGCCCTTGGGTTCAGTTGGCTCGGCACTGTTCTGCCCAGAGGTTTCTGTGTCAAGGCGGATGTTTTTCTTCTCTTTGTGTCAGACTGGATCCTTTCCTCTGTCAGCCCAGATGCATTCAGAGCTGGAAGACTCTTGGAGCTGTGTCTTCGAAGCTGGAGAGCAAGACAAGATGTCACACAGTATCCGAGCCGTTCCTACCTCTTGGTGCCTCAGCTTTCGATAGCTTGGCTCTGAGATCTGCTTCGGAGTCACGGCTTCTCAGATGTCGTTCTATTCATATGGTGCAATATTCATAACATGAGGGAGTACGCCTCTGGTTGATTCCTACGTCTGGCCAGTATACAAAAGTCTAATGCTGCTGTAAGGCACGTGCAGCACCACACATCAACTAATGTATATTGGTCATAAAGAGACGGGTGTAAAGCAGATGTCAGCATGTACCAACCCCACAACTTTTCTGCCGCCTGTCCGATCGCCTGCTTCTGTCATCGCTCGCCTAGTAAGTTGGGTTTTTTCTTTAAATTTTGGCTACTGTATTCTGCTGTGATTACATGTCAACTAGGAAGGGTAAGTATCAGTGCGGAAGGCAGATTCCACATAAGGACTCACATGATTTCTGCTTGTTTTGCTTAGGCCCAGACCACGACCATCCCGCCTGTACTATCTATGAAGCCTTCATACCCAAAACCCTTTGCAGCCATCTAGCTTCCCTGAAATTATATCTTGAGAATCAGTACCTTAAGCATCTCCCACGTGATATGGAAGCACCTTCAGGCCCTTTAGATGAGCCACAGCCTAAAAAGGCCAAGAAGCCATGGCCTGATCTTCCTGCTGCTCCCTCTCTTAGTCAACAACGGATTTGAGGAGTAGCCCTAATTCTCTCCTGAGACGATTCCATCAAGACTTTATTCTCCTTTTCTGCAAGAAACTCAGTGTAGTTTTTCAAGACCTCCATCTTCCTCTTTATCTTTCAGATCTGCCAGGAATCTGTCTGAAGCAGATATGGACAGGATGATGAGAAAATTTCACAGGACCCATATTCAGTTAGGAGTTCTTTTGTCTCTGTCTTTCTTATGGCCTGTGAGCTTCTGACCAGCCCAGACATGTTTTGTGACTCCTACTGTATCTGCCCTTCGTCTTCGGAGGTCCAGGATATGACAATTCCAGGATTGTCTGGGTTGGTTCTGAAAACCTGGCCTTTGTCTGTCAACTCTTTTTTCTCTGACCTTGTTGGAGCCATAATGTCAGTGCCCAGACACGTTTTGTGACTCCTGCTCCTATCTGCCCTTCGACATCAGAGGTTCAGAATCTGAGAATTCCAGGATTGTCTGGGTTGGTTCTGAAGACCTGGCCTTTGTCTGTCGACTCTTTCTTCTCTGACCTTGTTGGAGCCATAGTTTCAGTGCCAGATCAAAGGCAGGGGTTCAAGTCCAAGATTTTTGGAGCCATCTCTTCACATTAGGGCCGGCACCAGACTGTTCAGCTCCAACCTCTACATCAAGGTAGGGACATGGGGAAGTCTTGGATTTCTCCAGGCAAGTGGCTTTGGCTGCTACTGCAGCAGTCCTGGGCTTTACATTGGCATCTGCATTCAAGGCAGTGGATAGAGCTGTCCAAATGACTGGAGACAGGACATCCCATTCACCCCCCAATCCTCCCCTTCAAAATTGTCTGCCCTGGGCCCTGGGTCCTGAGTCTGCTTATTCAGTCCTAGAGGGGCAGTCTGTCCATTGTAGCCTTCAGAAGCCTTTTGCAGGTTTCCCCACACTCTTCCATGTCCTCCTCGGATCAGCTTGAGGAATTTCCCTGGAAGCATATGTACAAGAGAGAAGGCATATTGATTCTCCACAGGAGTCTTTAACAGAAGACACTGGCTTTGATGAAGGGGGGAGTCCCCCAGATCACCCCTTGAGGATGTCTCATTTGAGGAAATTCTTGAACTTCTTTGACAGAAAGATGGTTGGTTTTCAGAGTATGTGTTTCTTGTGGCTTGCGGAACCAGCATGGCTATGTCCTTGGTGTGGTACCCCCTGCAGATGAAGTTGTGGACCTCATTTCCCTTCAAAATTGGAAGGCTGCGGATATGACAGAGCCTTTCCTAAGGAACTAGATAAATACTTAGTGGCACCTAAGTACTGCCCTTTGGAGCAGGGTCCCCCAGTTGATACCATGGTGGTTTTCGCAGCCACCAAAAAGGAAATTGCTTAGGAAAGTCCCTCTGTCCATCCCCCTTACAGAGAGTCTACGGCACTGGACATATTTGAGAAATGAATTTTTGCTTCCACAACCTTTGCTGTGTGGTCGTTGAATTACCTGGCACATTTCACAAGGTTTCAGAGGGATCTGACGAAAGAGCTTACAGTATCCCTCACATGGGCCATGTAAGCGGATGAAAAAAAGACCATCTCTTCACAACTGTCCACCTTTTGGTCTCTGTGAAACTCCTCTATGCGTCTGATTTCACATGCTACAAAAGGTGTTTCAAGAGTGGTGGGTTCAGGCATTAGTTAGAATTCACACCTGGATGTGATTTTTGTGGAGCTCTACAACAAGCCGACTTTCATTAAAGCATCCTTTGATGGATCTGCCTTATTTGGACCCAAATGTAGAGAGATACTTTTCAGGAGTGAAAAGGATGGGAAAACCCTGTCTGTTGTAGGGATACATTTTCCTACCCCTCGGATGACCTTTTCAAGAAAACAGAAAGGGGGGGGGGTAGTAAGATGTGGTTCCTGAAATTCCAGGGTATCTCTAATGACTCCTACAGAGATAGATCCCCTAACGCCAGAGGGGGGAACTCTAATGGAAGACGTCGTCCATGTTGCAGGGGAAGCGTGCAGAACCAAGGCTTCAGAGGCCCTTTTACCAAGACATTTATTCAGTGCTCCTGAATGGTTGCCTGACTGCTGCACTCTGGAGGGAGTGTGGGGACACGCACTTATCTTTGCACCCGGAAGCCTGGGCCTCCAGCACCAAAGATGCCTGAGTGCAGAGAATAATTAGACGAAGGTATAACATTCCCTTCCTCCAGTCGTTCAACCATAAAAATATTCCTGATGTACCACCCCCTCAGAGGAAGGAAGCAGCCTTAGAAATAGAAAAGCTGCTAAGAAAAAGCGATGTTCAAGAGGTCCCACCAGACCAATGATTGTTCAGAGCTTATTCAAGATTCATTTTGGTGCCACAGAAGAATGGGAACCTTAGGCCCATATTGGACCTAAGCCACTTAAACCAGTTTTTTCAAACACTCCAAGTTCTTAATGGTCGCTGTTTAGTCCATTCTTCTTTTGAGGAAGCATGATTGGATGTGCTCTGTAGATCTTCAGGATGCATACTATCACATAAAAATAGGAGATCCAGGAGATACATTTGCTTTCAGCCAGAAGCCAATCCCTTTAAATTCAGAACCTTGCCCTTTGTCTTACCAGAGCCTCCCAGGTGTTCGGCAAATGTATGGCAGTGGTTGCAGCTCTCCTGAAATTGTTGGGATTCCGGGTGTTTCCTTACCTCGATGACTGGGTCCTCACGGCTTCCACTAGGCATCTACTGACACACAGCATGGACTACCTGCTGCATTTATGTCTTCACATGTGCATCACATTCAACTACAACAAATCCCATCTCCTTCCCACTCAGATCCTGGATTTCATATTCGCTCATCTTAACACAGTTTCTCAACTAACTCTGATTCTTCAGTTCAGATTGTCCAAATTACAGCTTCAGGTGAAAAGTCTATCATCTCTTTAGTCACCCCCTCCCAGGCTGATCCTTCAAAATCTGGAGTCAGTGACGGCCTTCGTAACTGTTCTACCCTTAGAGAGATTCTACATTGAGACTACTGCAGTGGAGTCTAGCAGTCCAGTGGTCTATGATTTAACATCCCATGGCCTTCCCCATTCAAATCGCAAAGATGTGTCGACGGCATGTGTTCTGGTGGAGCCACACACCAGATGTTTCACAGAGCTGCTTCTTTGTTCTTCCATTGCCCAAGGCCATAGTGACCATGGATGCTTCGGAGTTGGGGTGGGGGGCATTAACTGGGACAGACAGTTCAATGCCCATGGCCCCCCTTAGAGTCCAACCTTTACATCAACATGCTATAAATGAGGGCAGTCCTTCTAGTGTTGGAGGCATTTCAGGACATCTGACCTCAAGCGATGATTATACAGACAGACAACATATGACTGGTCTGGTACAACAACAAACAGAGGGAACCCTCTGTTATCGCTTGTGTCGGGAGGCAGTGAGAGTATGGCAGTGGGTTTTTTCTTCCAACTGCTTTCTTATAGCAACACACACTCTGGAGAAGTCCATTGTTTTAGCAGAAAGACTGAGCACATTTATTTTTATGCCTTACAAATGGTCTCTCAATCCTTCAGTGGTGGAAGAGATTTTTTTTGCCAGTAGGGCTAGCCATGCTGCAGCCCCTTTGCCTATATCAGCAATTTTTTTTTGCTCTAATTCTCCCCAGAGGTAGCTTCAATGAGGGGCACTGTGATCCATGATTGGCCTTCTGGACTCCCTTATGCTTACCCTCCCACACCACTTATATCAAAGTTTTTTCAGAAAGTTTATTAATGGAAGAGCAAGGTGATCCTCATTGCCCCATTCTGGCCTCGACAAATGTGGTTCCCATTTCTCTGGCCTCCTCTGATATATTCTCCTTGGGTTCTGGATCCCCTTCCAGATTTTCTGTCTCACCCCTCTGGGCTAACTCACCCAGACATACAAGCCCTCAGATTTGACAGCTTGGTTTCTTTATGATGGCTGAGACAATCCAGGCTTTATTCCCAGGTTTTACACAGCCTTTCTTCTTCTTAAAATGTCTCCACTAGGAAGATAAACAAGAGCAAATGGAAACTATTGTGTATCTGGGCTAATTAGAGATATCTAGACCCTTTTTCGGTGCCCATTCTAGTAGTTTTAGAATTTCTGTCTTCCATTTTTCATAATTTGAGCAAGTTATCCCGCCATCAAAGTACAGCGGGTTGCAGTCTTCAGTTTTCATGTAGGCAAAGCTTATTTGTCATTGGCCTCCTTCAAGTTATGCAGAGCTTTACTTAAAAGGTACGTTTTTGCTCAGGCCACCTATCAAAAATCCCTACCTGTCCCTGGGACTTAACGATTCTTCTCCAGGCCTTAATTCAGTTTCCCTTTGAACCCACAGCAAAGGCTGATTTAAAATGTTTGTCATTGAAAACTAGTTTTCTAGTTGCCATTACATCTGCTAGAGAGCTTCAGGCGTTATCTTACCAACCACCTTATATAATTTTTCATAAAGATAGGATTTCTCTTTGCACCAGTCCATCCTTTCTTCTGAAATAACTTGAAGTCACCCTTAGTCTGTTTATTTGCCAGTGTTCTTCCCAAATTTCTCCAATAAAGGGAAGTATACGTGTCATTTGTCAGATGTACACAGCTGAGATTTTATCTTCACACAACAAAAGCTTTCAGAAAATTGGACCAGTTCTTTGTTTCATCTTCATAAGCTAAGTTGGGACAATCTGTGTTTAAAGTTGCATTAGCACTGGCTCCCTGCATGTATTTGTTATGTTTATAAACACAAGGGTTTGTCTTTACCAGGACCACCACAAGCTTATTCTACAAGGTCAGTCTCCACTTTTTCCTTCTTCTTATCCAGAACTTCTGTAGATGAGATTTGTGCAGCTGGTACTTGGTCTAATGCTTGCATCTTAACCTGCCCCCACCCCACCCCCTTCCTCTGGAAGAAGATATCCATATGGTATCCTGGTATGACCTGGAGGTGGTTTCTATTTGTTCTTTCCTTCTCTTAGCTTCAGATACCTTTCCTGTCATGTTTCTAGACATTTATAGAATAGTTTCCTTTCTGTATGTTGATATCAAGGGGGCAAACTCAATCTGAGGTATTCTGGAGCTTGAGAGAGGCTTGTGGGTAAGAGGAGGAGCTTGCACTACGGATTCAAAGTCTGAGAGGTGGCTGAAGTCAGATCAGAGGTTGGATCTGGAACCCAAAGGTTGAAGAAGGACGAAAACAGGCAACACAGATGCAACATTATAGTGAGTACATAACTTTTTGATGTGGTGATTTAAATTTTCATTATGCCCTCAGCAGTTGGGTTTGGATCTGATTCTTGGATCCAGTTGACCGTTAATTTATCTTGTGGCCACCAAAATGCGCGAGAGCTCCTCTGTTATCCATAATGCACCAACACCTAACATACCTCAGCTCTCGTTTGCCATTTTCGCAAGTAGACGTGTTCGCCTTCAGCTCTTGAAAGATTCATCAAAACAATATATTTTTTTAAATTTTCTATTAGCCTGTAATAGTTTGCTCTTTTCATCTCTGTTAATCCCCCCTTTTCTTAAATTTGGTGCAATCTTTTTACCATAGTTGGGTAGTTATTGTTATCTGTTCCTGTCTTCACACTAACTTAGTGTATTCTTCCTACAATTGTTGGTACTCTTTTCCTTTTTTATTTATAGGGAAAAAAGTGATTTTCTTCCTCTTACTTTTCTCTTTCTTTCTTTCTTGTACTTGTTCAAAATGTCACATAAAGGTTGTTCTGGTTTTAATACTTGCCAAGAGTGCGGGCACAAGTTGCCTTTGTCAGATGTGCATTCATTATGCATTTATTTTCTGGGCCCGGATCACCTTAAAGTTGAATGCCAGATATGTAAAAACTTTAATCTGTGTGCCATTATGGACCAAAAGAATAAACTCATTTTAAAAGGGTTACTTTCTACATCTTTCTCTGAGGCTATTGGTGGAGCTCAACCCTCCAAGTCTGAAACTAAGGAGACTTCCACTAAGTCTCCTAAACCTTCAAAATCCTTGACTCCTTCATCCTCGGAGCCGCCTAAGAAAAAACATAAATCAGACCCAAAGACTACTCCTTTTGTATCAGTGCTAGATCCAACAATGTCCTCCTCGGATCCAAGTGCTTTGGATCCAACATCGTTACCAAGAACTAGGTACTTGCCCACTATTGATCCAGTACCTTGTAAAGTACCTTCTCCTTTTTTGGAACGCCATCACTCTTAAGTTGAACTTGAATAAAAACCATAAGTGAGCCAAAATAAAACCAAATTTCACTTCACTTTAATCTTCACATCAAACAGTAAGCGCTTTCGTCACCCTGGACTTCCTCAGACGGCATAATGTGGTTAAAATTAGCAAAACTATTTATCTCATTTCAAATTAATCATGTGACTTAACAAGCCACATGATTTAGCTTTTTCCTTTTTAGTGAACTCTCTCTTTTTTTTTATCATTTAACCCTGGTGGATGACAAGAGTTCAATTTAACCTGCCACAAATACTCTTTCCAACTTAATTCAGATACAGCATCAACTTTGACTTCAAAATTAATTACTTCATCCAATACACAAAGTTTAAAATCCACTTTACAACAATTTTCTTTATAATGTTTGCCCATTGCATTTTTATCATCCTTTATGTGGACAGCATACTTGTGCTCATACTCCCTGTTATATAACTCCCTTGTAGTGCACCCTACATAATAGTCTTCACATGATTGACAAATAATTAAATATACTATAAACTTAGATTTACATGTATATTTTCCTTTTAGATGTACAATAGCAGTTCCTATCTTGATTTCTTTTACACCTGTTAATAAATACTCGCACATATTGCAATTCATGCATTTTACCATCCCTGGATTTGTACATACTAGTTGCCTATTATTCAAGCTACTCTGGAATATATTTTTAAAGCTCTTTCTTCTTTTTTGCACAAATACTGGTCCTTCTCCTATTTTTTTCTCAACCTCAGCACTGCATTTTAAGAACTTCCAATTGTTGATGATAATGTTCCTAATTGCTCCAGAATCTACACCATTAGTAACTTGCATGGCTGTTTTAAAGTCCTTCTTAGCATTATTTCTACCTATCTCATGTTCAGCTCTTCTTTTGAAAGTTTCTTTAGAGATTCTTAATATATCTTCTTTGGGATATCCTCTTTCTATAAAACTCTTACATAAGCTGCTACATTCATTTTGAATTTTTTCTTCGTCAGTTAAACGATATATTCTTTCCAACTGACCCCTTACTTTATTCATTTTCGTACTTTTAGGGTGCATGCTATCAAAGTGCAGATGTGTGTTATTCTGCACATTTTTCTTGTAAATAGTAGTAAGCATCTTAACATTTTCTTTATACACAGTTAGATCCAAAAAATTAATATACTCTGTTGTTTGGATTAATACTCTGCATTGTACCCAGATGTAGATTGGATTCAGGCTCCACCTGTAGGTTGGAATTCTGGAGCAAGGGGGTGCCTGTAGATGATATTGTCGTGGCAGTGGCCACCAATGAGGAACTTGTTGAGCATAGTTCCTCTGTCCATCCTTTTAACAGGGAGTTTAGTGTGTTGGGCAGATTTGGGAAGCATGTGTAGGTTTCATTGACTTTTTTAGGTTGCTGAAATACTTGGCACACTTTAAGAGACTGCAAAAGGACTTGATAAAGGAACTTTCAAAATCCCTTTTGGGGACCACTCCTGCTTAGGCTCAAACTTCTGAGGCCTCAAAATTAGGTACCCTACAATCTGTCTGTAATTCATCCATGAGTCTTATCTCACATGCAGCTGAAGGTGCCTCAGAGGTGGCGGGTTCAGGCATTTCCATCAGGAGGCATGTCTAGATGTGCCTGTGTGATTTTTTGGAGCCCTTCAAGTCCTCATTCGTCAGTGCACCCTTTAGCAGTTTTAATTATTTGGCCCTAAATTTAAACACATACTCCAGGTTTGAAAAGCATGGAAAGACCTTCTTTGCAGTGGGTGTATGTTTCTTTGACTCCTCAAAGATCTTTTCTAGGAATCAGTGAGGTAGATGAAAGATATGGTTCATAAAGTTCCAGGTCCTTTCCAAGGTCCATGTGGAGATAGTTCCCCCAGGGGGAAAGGGGGGACCTCAAATGGAAGATGATGCCCAGGCAGCAGAGGAGGCCTACAGAACCAGGAGTCCAGAGGTTCCTTCTCTGATGGACCCTACCAGTGCTCCTGAAAGGAGGTCTGATTGTTCCCCTCTGGAGGCAATCGGGTTGAGTATCTCTGCACCAGAGAGCCTGGCTGGACACTACAAGTGATACATGGGTGCAGAGGATCACATCCATAGGTTATATTATCCCTTTTTCCCTACCACCTCCTTCTGTAAAAAACTTTCCCAATGTTCCATCCAGTCAGAGGAAAGCAGCCACAATAGAAATATAAAAGCTGCTAGAAAAAAGAGACATGCAAGAATTCTTACCAGACCAGATAAAACACGGAACTTCCTCAAAATACTTTTTAGTGCCATAAAAACAGGAAACTGCAGAGCAATTTTGGTTCTCAGCAGCTTGAACAAATTGGTTCGTCACAAAGTTTCGGACGATCACAGTTAAATCCATTTTGCCCATTTAGAGCATGGACAACTGGATGTGCTTGATAGACCTTTAGGATGTGTACTATATCATAAAACTGAACAGACAAATCCGGAAGGTACTTATGGTTCTGGCTGAGAGTCAGTCACTACTAGTTCAGAGCACTGCTCTTTGGCCTCACCACAGCCCCCAGGGTGTTCACCAAATGCATGGCAGTGGTAGCAGCTCACTTGAGAGTGCAGGGATTCTGAGTGTTTCCATAGTTGGATGACTGGCTCATTACCACCCCGACAAGGCATCTAATAATAAGAATGAGAAATCAGGTACTCCAGGCTTGCTCCCATCTGAGGATAACCATAAATTACAACAAGTCTAACTTACAGCCATCCCAAACATTGGAATTCATAGGAGTGGTTTTCAACAAGGTATCAGTGACATCTTCTCTTCCTCTCTCAAGAGGACAAACTATCAGATTCCAGGTCAGGAATATATTCACAGTACCAAAATTTCATCCCATTTGATTCTTCAAGCCTTGGGAGTCAGTGTCAACTGCCATAAGTTTAGTTTCTTTAGCAAGATTTCATATGAGAATTCTTCAGTAGATGCTAGCAACACAGTGGTCAATTCTTTATGAACATATGTCAGCCCAAATAAGAATCACTCAGGCATGCAAGAAATACCTTTGGTGGTGAATTTGATCAGATCAGGTACTACACAGCTGTCCTTTCATTCTCCATCAGCCCAAGGCCATACTGACCATGAACACATCCCAGATTTGGGGGGGGGGGCACTGCACTTTCTGGGGAAAATAGTTAAAGGCCTTAGGTCCCCCAAAGAGGCCAACACATATATCAGTGTCTCGGAAATGAGAGCAGTGCTGTTAGCATTGCAAGCCTTCCAAGACTCTCTCCCTTTCGGGAGAATTGGGATTCAGACAGACAATATATCAGTAGTTTAGTACATCAACAGATAATGTTACCCCTTGTGTTGAGAAGCCCTCAGAATGTGGCCATGTGCGATCTCATCCATCCGCTTTCTGATAGCAACACACATTCTGGGGAAGTCCAGTGTGTTAGCAGACAAATTGAGCAGGTCCTTTCCACTACCTCACTTGTAGTCTCTCAACATGAAAGTATCAAAAATTATTTTTCATCAGTGGGGCCAGCCTTGGTGCAGTCTTTTTGCTTCTCCCCTAAACAAGTACAACAGCTTCTTTGTCCTAATCCCCCCACCGGGAGAATCACAGAGGGACACACTACTCCAGGATTGGCTCCCCGGTCTCCTCTATGCCTACCCTCCAACTCCCTTAATTCCCATATTTCTGCAGAAAGCTGCCTGGTTGAAGTGCAAAGGCATCCTCATTGCATCTTACTGGCTTCGGCAGATTTGGTTCCTCTTCCTTTGACCTCATCTACTTTAATCACCTTGGATTCGGGATCCGATCCCAGACCTCCTGTCTCACCCGATAGGCATGATTCTTCCGGATATCTCAAACATCAAGCTAACAGCATGCTTTCTCCAATTCCTTTACTAGCCAGACAACCAAATGCTGTCTTCCCCTGTCCATCATATACCTTTATCTTCCCATAAGATTTTTACAAGGAAACTTTACAGAAGTAA
Source organism: Protopterus annectens (assembly GCF_019279795.1). NCBI lineage: Eukaryota > Metazoa > Chordata > Ceratodontiformes > Protopteridae > Protopterus > Protopterus annectens. The sequence goes on along the minus strand of NC_056728.1, from coordinate 249,999,718 downwards.
ATGGAAAAGGTTTGGTTTGTGGGCACGTTAGAAACACATCAATCCCTTCTCAGCCCCTGTGCAAAGTGTTCTTGAATTTTTGGATATGATTTTTAATGAGGGAGATAGTTCCTCGACAATTAGAGTTCATTTAGCAGCTATCTCTGACCTTCATATTGGATTTGACAGTTATTCCTTGGGCTCATCTAATCAATCTTTGTAAGGCTTTTTTGAGAAGCACTCTCTTGCTGAGACCTCCCTATAAAGATCCTACTCCACCACTGGATTTAAATTTGGTATTTCAGGTCTTAATTCATTGCCCCTTTGAACCAGCAGCAAAATGTGATCTTAAATTCCTGACCTGGAAAACTATTTTTCTAGTGGCTATTACCTGTCCTAAAAAAATTCAGAACTTCAAGCATTGTCCTCTTATCCTCCCTACTTGATTTTTCATCGAGATAGAGTAACATTACTTACCAACCCTTCTTTCCTTCCTTAGGTGGTGTCATAATCCAATATCAACCAGTCCATTAATCAGCCAGTCTTCTTTCCTAAATTTGCAACGATGAATATCTGTTGCATTTATTGGACGTCCATAGACAATTATGTTTTTACTTACATAGAACAAAATAAATTAGGAAGACAGATCAATTATTTGTCTCCTTTGCAAATTTCTAAATTGGGTAAATCAGTTGCAGTGATGACTTTAGCCAGATGGCTGGCAGATTGTACATAATTTATCTACAACAGATTGGGTCTGTCCTTATCAAAACCTTTGAGTCCATACAGCTAGGTCCTGTGGCATCTTCTTCAGTGTTCTTCCTTAGGGCTTCCATGGATGACATATGTGCAGCTGCAACTTGGCCCAGTCCTCATACAGTTATTACTCATTACAAACTAGATCTGGTCTCGAGGGGAAGAGCAGCCTTTGGCTCAGCTGTGCTCAGGAATAGCCTTGCTTAGAGTCCACCTGGGAATTTATGTAGTTGGGGATTCTGTCCTAGCAGTTGAGGACAGAATGAAAATTGATGATATCAGATAAAGAAGTTATGTGCTCACCATAATGTTCCATCTGTGTTGTCCATTTTCATTCTTCCTAAGATCCTCACCCATCAATCCCAAACCTTTTTCCACAGTTGGTTTCTGGAAGAATGAGAGTTTATAAGGACATCACTGTCCTTCATGCTGAGCTCTAGATATGGCTTCTTCTGTTAGGAATTTCATATTAGTACTTCCTACTTTGTTTGCCAGCAAACAAGATCTGAGGTGTGTTAGGAGTTGGTGCATTATGGGTAAGGGAGGAGCTCAAGAGCTTTTTGGTGGCCACAAGCTAAAGTAATGGCTGAGTCGGATCCGAGGATCTGATTTGAACCCAACAATTGAGGAAGAATGAAAATCGACAGCACAAGTGGAACGTTACGGTGAGTACATAACTTCTTTTTTTTTTTTTTACTTAGTTGGATTTTCTGTAGCTTTTGCTCTTTGTAAAATTAAGAAGTTTAAATCCATCCATCTGTCCTTTCTTAAAGTATTCCTACTTTCACACCATCACCTACTAATACTAGTGCTACCACTACGATTGTAGTGGAACGTTAGGCAAGATTTTTTAGAGCCTTTTTGTACAAAGATTGTTCTGAAAGAGGCTTTTGTTTCCTTAGACACTATCAAATCTCTCAGAATTTTTGCTCTATCAGTTGTGTAATAACTAGTTTAGAAGTTACTCATGTTTAATTCCAACCTTTTAACTCTCGGATGGACACGTGGGTCATTCACCAGTTTTAGATAGTTTTTATTACAGTATGCTGGCTGTGGTTTTTATGCTGGCTGTGGTTTGAAAGTTAAAAGAAGCAGATCTCAAGCCACTTTTCCCTTTTCTCTTCTACCTTGTAGTTTGTAGCAAGTTTGTTTTCTACCTTTTTTCTGGAGCCTAACTCACATATGTACCCTTAGGCTTGACACTAGCTACAGCTTAATTTCAGCCAGTGCTGTGCATAATTATGCTAAAATCAATACCTCCAGTGTTGTTACTGGAAGAACCTTGGCACATGCAACTTTTTAAAACATTGTGTTTTGCAGGGGCAAGTCCCCTGCACCCCTCATGTGTAGGACTGCCCCCCACATCCTGTTAATTATATATACACTAGCTGCATGATTGCACAATTCCCAGGGAAAGGCAATATTCTCCTACTAGGGAATTGTCAGTTGTGCACACTTGTCGACAGTTTGTATAATCGACCAACTGGGGTCGATTGAACCAATGCCAGCTGAACTCCCTGTTGACCAAACCAACAAAACACATATGGATAATTGTCCTGGAGATTTCTTGACAGTCTCCTCAGAACAGCCATCAGCCCTTCACCTGATGGACATGAGTGACTCGTTGAGAATATAATGAACCAGTAGCTGTTTCAACTAAGCAGGATTTTAAGAGTGTAGGACCTACAGTGCAAATAGAAGTGTCCTTCTGCTTAGATCTGGCAGTGCCTAGGAAGCACTGTGTGTCCTGTAGCATGTATAAAATATGAGGAGGAGTATGATTTCCTATTCAGTAGCCTTACTGCAGAATTGTGTACTCTATGTCCTAGGCTGATCCTCGTTTGACAGCCCAAGCTTAAAGACACTGCAGTAGTCACTGCATGTAGTACAAGTACATACGTAACTCTAACAGAATCTGAAGGCTGAATGAAATTTCTGATCCAGGAGATGTTTTTTGATGAAAGTAAGAAGTCATAGCAGTTGAAGCTTTGCTTCATGCTCAGCCTGCTGTCAAGAATAATTCCAGGTCAGGGGCTTGTAATCTGTATTCCCCATGCATAATCAAGAAGGAAGGTAGTGGAATATTCAAAGGATGTACATTGGCATGCAGCAATACATAGCACTTTGATTTTTTTAGGATTGAGTCCAAGTCATTTCTCTACCATCCAGTGGAGATCCAAGCAGTTTTCAAGTAAAATCTGTCAAAAGATTTCTTGGTGAAGGAGAGGAAAAGTTGACTAGATTAAGTAATAGGTCTACTTTGATTTTCCGAAAACCAAATACCCATTGTTGATAAAACCAACTACACTATCCTGCTGCCCCTATTGACCGATGACCAAACAAATGCACACAAGGTTTTTTAAAGCATTTTCGTGGATGGGAACCCTAACACTGCAGTCCCTGTTGTGGTGACTCTGCTTCCCCAACCAATATTGTAAATATACTAACTCTTGAGATTGCACCACCTTGGAGAAATGAAGGTGGTGCACTCTCAGTGGTAGCATATATAGAAACTGGGAGTGTTAGGACAGAGCCCCCCCCCAACAGGGGGGGGAGATGTGTGATATGCAATTACCATTTCCAGAAAGCATGTCTTGTTAGCGTAGTGCTTCATTATATGTACTGCATCAGCATACAGGTTAGGCTAGCAGATACTTGATGTAGTATGCTGTAGGTCAGGAAATCAAAGTAGCTGTGAAAGAGCAATATCTCCTTATGATCTCATAAAGGGATAATGTATATACTTTGAAAGAAATTTTGCCAGAACTGACTCTGTAAACACATTACACTCCAGAGGAAGACAATGGAAGAATTATTCCCAAAGATCATCCTCTGCTGGTGACTTGAAAGATGGTAAGTGAACCAGCTGAGAATAGGGCTTGTGGGGTAACAGTAGACTTTAAGGTATTTGATCAGGGTGGCCTGTTTCACTGATGGCAAACCTGTGACACGTATGTCAAAGGTGGCACACCACATCGTTTTGGGTGACACCAGCATTCACCAACACCCAAGTTACCAAAGAAACTGAACGAACAAAAATATAAGAAATAAGCAACCCTGCACCGGCTAGAACTTAAAATGGATTCTCAACATGTGTATTAGCATGTTGTGTCATCACGGCAGCCGCACAGTTCAGTTGGCTTTCAACTGCTGCACTGGAAGCTCATTTTCAAGGCACAAGCTCAGAGGATAGCTGCAACCACAGTCCTCCAAAATCAGCGTTCATGTGAAATCAGCTTTTGCATTTGTTTGTGTGAACTATTTTATGCCAATTCAACAACACTGTTGCAGAGGTAAGGAAGTAATTATTAACCTCAAAGAAATCAGGGCATGCACTGTCAATATAACCATGAACCCAAATGTAATTCAGGGCAGACACAATGACACTGGAAAACGGCTGTAAAAACTTTTACTAAAATAAAATGTTGTGTATGTTAAATTATATGAATTTTTTTATTTATTTTAATAAAAGGTTTTACGGCCATTTTCCAGTGTCAGCATGTCTGCACTGTATTGCATTTAGGTTCAAGGAGGTAGTTACTATTGATAAACATTTGGTTAATCTTTTAAATGTTGGCAACAAATCGTTGTTAAGAGAGGTTGAACTGAAACCAATAAATTTACAATTTACATTCTGATGGGGTCTGGTTGCAAATTTATGAAGCACTTTGCATAAAAAAGCAAATCTCTCCATAAATGAGCAAATGGTGTTATTTGGCAGTACAACTGTGAAGGAAAAATGTTCTTTTAACATTCATCATCCACAGGTTAAAGTTGAAGCAAAAACAACAGACTTTGGCCCATATAATTTATAACCAAGAACTTAATGAAATTAAAATAATAAACTGTACTATTTATTGAATGCAAATGTGATACTGTAAGCTTAAGAATCAGTGTTTGTAATTTCTCTGAAGATCAGAATTGGATTTTGAAATTGTGAGAACTCTTGGAAAATTGTAGAAGTTATAAGCTTTTATTTCTTTAATGTTTTAAACCCTGTTATGGAGGAACCTCAAATTAAAAAACCCTGTTTGAGTGATAAAAGAAGTGGTCGAAGCTTTCAAGCTGCATGGACTGAGAAGTACAGGATTATTGACAAAAATGGTAAATCATTGTGCCTATTTTCTCATGAAGCAGTAGTAGGCAGAACGTAGAATATAGAAGGACTTTTTGAAACAAATCATCACTGGCTTTTGGAAAAAAATGAGGAGGAAAGGAAGTAATATGTTTCTGAGCAGGTACACCACAATGAGTGTCAATCACTTCCTTAAATTCTTAAGAGGCCCTAAAATGTAACATCAGCAAGTTTCAGCATTGCTCACTCCATAGCTCAGCATGGAAAGCCCCTCAGTGAAGGAGAATTTATTAAATAAACTCTTCTAAAATGTGCACCTTTTTTGTTTCAATATATGCAAAATAAAGACACTATTAAGCATATTTATGATTTACCACTCAGCACAAATAGCACTATAGACAGTGTGATGACAATGATCTCTGACGTACATCATCAATTAAAAGGAGACTTAAAATAATTGTAAAATTTTTCTTAACGAAACTACTGATGTCACTTCATTTGCTCAGTTGGCCATCATTGTTCGATTTTCTGATAGTCTGTCAATGAGAGAAGTGTTGCTAAAGCTAGAAACTGTGCCAGTAACTATATTAGGGTACAAAATATGCAGCATTGTTTTGAAAATGTTCCGTGACCTAAGCAGTGATATGTCTAAAGTTGTGTCTGTGACAACAGATGAGGTACCCAGTATGGTGAAAAAAAAAGGTCGGATTTGTGAAACTGTTTATGGAAGCTATTGGACATCCAGTTGTGCTGTTTCATTGCATGATCCTACCAGGAGGTGTTGTGTTCCAAGGCAGGATTTACAGAACTACATGATGTAATGACAGTTGTAACAAAAACAGTGAATTTAATAGCTGCTCGACCCCTTCACCAGTGAGAATTTTCTGCACTATTGCAGGAAGCTGAATCAACTTAAAGTGGACTGCTGATGCACAACAGTGTGAGGTGGGTGAGCTGAGGAAAAGTCCTCGAAAGATTTGTGGAATGCTATATTAAATTAAGTTATATGTTGAGAATAAAAATTTGGAGCAGTTGCCTAAGATCAGTGATTGTACATGGGAAAGCACACTGATTTTTTTTTTTTTTTTACAGACCTCTGGCCGTGTTTTAGTTAGTCCCTAATCCTTTTAGAGTGTTTGTTGTTTACAGACCTCTGTTCATATGAATGAAGTGAACTTAGTTATAAGGTTTTGGCAAAAGTATTGACGTTATGTTTCGATACATAAAAGCCTTTGAAACTTTAATCAAGATGTGGGGACTAAAACTTATAAGTATTTTCCTTGACTAAAACATATTTGGAGGATCTCAGCTTGGATGTGCAAAATGAAATGGAGCCCTTGCATATAAAGTCCCAGCACATTTTAAACTCAGTAAATGATCAGTTTGATGGAAGATTTAATCAGTTCAGAGATTAGAACAGACTAGTTAAAATAATTAAGTATCCAGATGTAGTTGGGTACTGTACTATGAAATTAAATGATTTCCAATGACTACAAATTGAAGGATTAGAGCTGCATCTAGCATCTGGACTCAAGTGTTTGTCAATCTGAAATCTAAACTTGAGAATCTGGAAAGAAATCGCCTGCAGAGTGAACAGCACCACTAAGAATAAGAAATTTTGGATGCTTGAAACCGAATACCAGAAACTTTTAGCACTCTTAAAAATTTAGCTATGGTTTTACTCACAAGTTTTTCTTTTACATACTTTTGTGAGACCTTATTCTTGGCTTTTAACAACATTAAAATGGACAAAAGAAGCAGACTGACAGATGAAGTTATTGCCATTTGTTTGGGCTTGAAGTGCATAAAGTACTTACTTTCAATTTCAGACTTGTCTATTAAAACTAAGCCAAAAAGGCATTAATTGATGTTAAGCAAATGCAATGTGTTCCATATTTTATTTCAGTTCAATTCAAAATTACTATTAAAAGTAGACTCATTTCTTAGTGCCCTGTTTTTTAAGCACAGTTATCATTGTGGATATTGTTTTTTCTATTGTAAATCACTGTTTTTTCTTTTATTTTTGTAATATATAGTGCCGCGAATGATTGGACTGTATTTTTTAAATAAATGAATATGTAAATAATTGTTTCTCTTTTATTCAAAGGGGGGGGTGTGACAAGCCAGCAGAGTCAGGCTAGGCATTTTCCAAATGTTTGACACACCAAGCCCAAAGGGTTCGCCATCACAGCCCTATTTACAATTGTCAGATACTGCTGAGTGATCATAGTTTTGATTCCTAACTATTTGAAGGGCAGTACCACTTATGTAGAAGGTGTTTCAGTACTGTGTATTTCAAATCCAACGGTCATGGGTTGAAGAGATCAGGAGATGTTTATCAAGAATGCATCTGTAAATCGGTCGCTTTCTCAGCAACCTGACCTATAGCAAAAAATTAAACTAGGTGGTAGTTCTCAAGGAGGTTTGGGTTACAAGATTTGTTTTTTCAAGCATAGCCGATTAAAACCCACTCTGTCAAAGAGGACCAAACAACCTGCTCTAGTGAATCAAAGGAGTGAATTTATACTATTGTAGTTGGACAAAGCCCAGAGATGAGACCACATTCAGAATCTTGTTGTAGTCAACATAACCAGATTGTGCCCGGGAAAAGTGGAGAAATTAATTATGGATGCAGTTAATAGGTAGGTACTAGGCTATTGGCCCTAGGGCTTATATAAGCCTAGCCAAAAATGCACCCTGGCTTTCGCCACCCAAGAAAATTATTTTCCTGTGCCTCTGTCGAGCAGAGCCACAGAAGTGATCCCTGGGGTGAATTTCCTATTTCCCATCCAATCATCAAGATTTTTCTTGAAGAGTGCTAATGAGAAGCTCTGTTTGACATAGATAGGTAGTCTGTTCCAGAGTGTGGGAAGTCTCTGGGACAAGAATCTATCCCTCCAGCATGTTCTGTTTATTGTGGTGACAAGGTTTAGGTCCATAGAGCGGGTAGCTCGGACGGATTGGGATTTCTTTAAGTGGAGCATGTTCAACAGCTCTGGGTTTGACATAGCTTTGTATGTTAGGCAGAGATCGCCTCTGAGTAGGCAATATGCGACGGAGTAAAGCTGGTGTTTTTTGAGACGATCTGCGTAGGGCGTCTGTTTGAGGCCAGTAATCCTCTTTGTGAGGTATTTCTGTGGCCTTTCCATTTGTTGTAGATGTCTTGTGAGGTACATACCAAAAGGGGCGTTGTACTCTATAATGGGTCTAATGAGTGATGAGTAGTGGGGAACAATGACCTCTTTTTTTCTGGATGAGAAACCTTTTGTGATGAGGTGAGCCACGTAGAACAATTTCCTGACCACTGTGGCGATGTGATTATCAAAGGAGAGACTACTGTCCACCTGTGTCCCAAGGTCTCATCACATTTTTGGAATTAAGTAGACTATCCAGGTAGTTCATGGGTACAGAGTTTTTACCAAAGGGGATAACAATACACTTTTTGGCATTGAGCTTCAGGCCATGGCTTTGACACCAGGCATCTGTCTCATTGAGGCCCTTTTGTAGTATGTCCACATCGTTGGGAGTTTCAGTTATGGCTCCTAGTTTGCAGTCATCTGCAAACTTTGTTAGCCACAGACCTTCTGTGTTAGCTTGTACTTCAGAGAAGTAGATACCAAACGGGAGAGGACCCTGGACTGAACCCTGTGGTACTCCACTTGTCACTGGTCTGAAGTCGGATTTGGAGTCTGCTACTTTCAGAGTATGGGTTCTGTCCGTGAGCCAGTTGGCAACCTATCTTGTGACATAGGGATTTATACCTAGTTTAGTGAGCTTATCTATAATTCCAGAGTGGGGGATGGTGTCGAAAGCCTAGACGAGATCTATATAAGCTGTGTGAACCACCTTACCCTCATCTATGGCTTTGGTGACTGCTTCAAAGAAGTCAATCAGGTTTAGGAGACATGATCTGCCTTTTACAAATCTGAACTGGGTAGGGTCCAGAGTTTGGAGATTACCAATGTCTTTGTTTGAGTTCCATGATGATACGTTCCATGGCCTTGCAGATCAGGCTCGTCAGACTAATGGGGTGGTAGTTCCCGGGGTCCATCGTGGTTCCCCCTTTGTGCAGTGGGATAACCGTCGCTGTGCGCCATTCAGTGGGCACAAAGCCTGAGGTGAGGCTATGATTGAACATGGTACTTAGGTAGGGTGCCAGTTCATTCTGTAGTTCATGTATAATGCAGCCTGGGATATTGTCAGGTCCCATGCATGATGTGTTCTTGACTTTGGAGAGTGTGTTTTTTTACCTGTGCAGCCGTGATTACAGGAACTTTGCATTCTTCTGGTATAGAGATGGGCCCTCTAGGGGGTGAGAGGGGGTTAAAGTTAGCACTGAACCTATCTGCCAGGATGTTGGCAATATCAGTTGGTTCTGTATATTTAATGCCACTGTGCTGTAACTCAGAGCAGACCTGGGTGTTGCCATTGAGATTCTTGACATAGCTATAGAATGCTTTGTGGTTGTCTTTAGAGTCAGTGGCAATTTTGTTTTTGTAACTCGCTTTGGAGGATTTTATGAGGGATCTCAGCTTCTTACTGAGGTTGACCAGGGAGTTCCTCCAATCATGAGATTTTACTCTTTTTTGCAACAGTTTCTTTCTTCTGTTGTAGAGTTTGTTTATGGCAGAGGACCACCAGATTGGCTTCCTTTTTTTGGAGGATAGCATGATCCATGCACTCATGTAAGTGCTTATAAAGTGCATTTGTGTAGGATTCAGCAGTCGTACCTCTATTGTTCGTCTGCATGGGTGTCATTAAGTTTGCAACTTCTGTCTTTGGCTTTGGAGAAGTTTTTTATGGTGGTTTCCCTAATTGGGGGTGGGGGCGGGATGTGGATGTCTAGGGTGATTAGCTAGTGGTCGGATCTGACCAACGAGGAATTGACTTCCGATGTGGAACACTGGTTGCCCATGTTTGTAATGACCAGGTCTAGGATATTACTGCCCCAGGTGGGGGTGTGAATAAGTTGATCCAATGCGTTGGAATTTATGAATTCCAGAAAATGTTGAGCAAAAGAGTTGGTACATGAGTAGCTTTCCCAGATAATGGTGGGGTAGTTGAAATCTCTCATTATTAGGATGTTGAGTTGTACCCTAATACTTTCCAGTGTATCAAGAAATGAGGAGTGGGATTCCTGGGGCATGGTGGTGGGGCATTTTTGCGAATGTGCAGCTTCATCTTGGAAGCCTTATCTACAGAAAGCTGTATAGCATTATTTGCATTCACAATAAGGTGATTCTAAAACTCTGTAGGCAGTGAGGAAGGTTGGGCTGCAGAGCCTTCCCACCACCTGAAAGACTTAAGCCTAATGTTTTGGAACAGAAATATCATTGGACAGAAAAAATGCCTTCTTACATGATATCACCATATTGTAATCAGAATGATGAACACCTGTATTGTTTGTCTTCAAACTGGACTGTTCTTTGCTAGTGGTCCTACAACCTTTGCTGAAGTCTCCACGTTGCATAGAGCTCATGATCAAACGAGCAAGGACATGCAGAAACAGAATATAACAGTTGGAGTACTATCCACAGCCCTATTGTTTGGTTAGAACAGGTGTCTGCATCCTTGACATTGCTGTCATTCAGGACTGGACCTAAACTAGGTATCAGAAGATCATCAGTTTTGAGTTCTAGGAAGATGTGCCATTTGGGATCCCCAGTCCCAACTCCTCTGAAATCATGAGTGCTAGAATGGATTTACATATATTGCAAGATGGCAGTTGTACAAACTATTTTTTCGTGCTTCTGAGCTGGTAGGAGCACTTCTACAGTACTGTGGGACTTACTGATAATGTCCTCCTGGCTAGGGACAAAGGCATCTTCACTGGAGCCATCTTAATGACCTCACCAGAGCTTTTGATCTGATTGACCATAACATTCTGTTAGATCACTTAACTGTAATTGAAATTACCCCAGGTACAGCTCTCTGGTTTTAAAACTGTATTTCCAATTGGTGGTACTTTACCCATTTTCAAAACATCCTCTCTCTGCTTCTATGCCTCTCCATTAAGGAGTCTCTTAGGATTGTAGTATGATTCCCCCCCCCCTTTTTTCCATTTTAATTAATAAATTAATAGTTAACCTGTCTCATCTCTGTCTCTCACTTTATGCTGGTGATGGGCCTATATCACATTGTCAAACTTTTATTCTGTCAAATACCTAATCGTCGACCCCTAACCATTGAAGTTCCTATTCAGCAAATTGGAATTTATTGAATTGTTTTAGTTGGCCATCCTGAAAAAAATGTGTGATTGACATGCTAGCTGGCTGTGATTTACTTATTACTTCACTGTAGTTCGATCTCGAAGTTGGTATATTTAATTTGATAGGGGGTGTGGTGGGCAGCCCCCCTGCAAAAACATAAAAATGTTTACCTTCGCGGTGTTGGCCAACCAAAATATTTCGATGAACTCTACTTCAATGTTTAGGTCGTTCGCTGACTAGGGGGTTCAGTGATTAGGTATTTGATATAATAAGAGTTCAGCAATGTGATATAGACTCATTGATGACATGGTCTTATTTCACTGAAATCTAATCTTCATGGCCATACAACAATGACAACAACTACATGGCGACTTACTTTCTCTTAACAAATTACTTAATAACAAAAAGCTAATTCTGAATGCTTCCAAAACTAAAACAGTGCTGTTTTGTGCGTTCCCCTAAATGGCAGAAAAACTTTCAATTGGTTTTTATTCATGACCATCTTGACAACCCATTGATCAAGTCATCTCATTCAAATACCTTGGTATGTGGCTTTATCCTGCACTGAACTTTCATCTTCAGTTAGAACAAATACAAAGGAAAATTAATTTCCTCCTATTTTGGTCCAATAAAATTTCCCCCTTTATCTCCAGACCAACCAGGAATGCCATAGGTAAAAGCATTCTGCTAGTACAGCTTCAATATGGGCTTATACTGGTTGTAGCAGCATCCAAGAAAAAACTCTCCCACCATCCAAACTGTAAGCAACTTGATCTGCCATTACATTGCCTTCTTGCTTAGGAATGCAGAATTATTGTAACACCCTTAATAAAGCCAGTTGGCCTACCTTTCCAACAATCTGCCAGCCTGCTTATTGGATCCCATATGTACAAGCTCCTCAGAGTACACTGCTGTCCTTCCCTTGCCTCCACCCTCTTCAGACCCCTTCCCTCCAGCTACAGTCTAAAAAATCTTAACCATTCTGGTCCACTTGTTTAGTGTTCCCAAATCAGACTTCATTGCACTGACCATGCCTTCTCCATCCTAGGCCCCAAATTCTGGAAATCACTCCCTACTAATCTTAAAAGACCTCACCTAGTACACATAATTTCATGCTTAGCTTAAAGAGCATCTCAAATCTAAGTCAGTTTACAGATGCTTTTCTTCTGGACAAATCACCTAATCCTTCACTTTCCCCTTCACCTGTCAGGCACCTTTGTCTTTCCCACATTGTTTCCCTACACTATTACACAACATCTCTTCCACATTTTTTATATTGTATATAGTTAACGTCTGTGTACCCTTACATAACTTTTGCTATCTGTTACTCTTATCCTTCACTGTTTCATTCTCTCGTTCTTCTTCTTCCCGCCTTACTCTGACCATCCCTTCCTGTTGTTCTCTACTGTGTTTCTTATTATTGTTACTGTTATTTATTCATTGTTATCTTCGCAACATTTTGTTTGTATTGATAATACTTCTTGTTAACTCTCTTGTCTACTGTCATTTATATTTGGCTGAGTTTAAAGTAGTCCATTTAGATCAGCTCTTCACCCGATTGTCTGATTGAATAAATAAGTAAATAAAGAAATAAGTTATATTTTCCCTCTAGTTTTGCAACCATGGAGTTCCTCTCTGGAAGTTAGTTGGTTACATTTCAAAAAAATGCTTAAAACATTTGATGTGAAGTTGTTCAATCTCGCCGTTCATTCTTACAAATGGGTTCAGAGCTGTTCCCTTGACTCCGAGTTGGCCGCTTTCACAAGCTCGAGGTTTTCGAGTAGATCGAGGCCAAGTCCCTATCCCATGATGCTCTCTGCTCACCTCAGCTCTAGTTTGCTGCTGCAACAGATCGGAGGTCGAGAGTGAAGCTCTGGCCAGTATTTTCATCTTTTCTAGATTTTTTTCAATATATCTCTATTAGAATATTACAGGAAGTGTGTATTTTTCCTAGTGTAACCATAGGCTAGTATTTAGTCATTTTCTTTGGTTTATTTTCTCTGAGAAAACATTTGTTTATAGAGCGGCTGCTCTTAGGCCTTTCATTGGCCGTGTTTTAGTTAGTCCCTAATCCCTTTAGAGCGTTTGTTGTTTATAGTTTAATTCTGTTTAACTGTTAACTTCTTAGTGTGCGGGTTAGAGTGTTGTTTTTTTATAGCTGTTTAACTCTTTAACTGTTAACTTAGTGTGCGGTGTTAGCCTAGTCAGTGTGTTTGTTTTGTCTAGGCAGTTATATAGTTATTTCTGTCACCATTACATTATGGCTGATCAAAAGGAGAAAGAGAGAGAGAAGTCAGGGTTTAAGAAATGCCCTAAATGCGGACAGAAAATGTCCATTACTGATTCACATGTTTGCTGTGTATATTGTCTGGGTGCAGTCCATCTTCAGGAGGGCTGCTCCATTTGTCAGTCTTTCAGCAGCAGAGTCTTGTTAGAACGTAGGAGAAAGTTAGTGGATAGAGGTTTGTTGAAACCTGATTTTCAGGATTCTCTTGAAAAGGCTGACCAGGCTTCTAAATCTTCGAAGGGATCTAAAGCTTTGAAAGCTTCTTCAGAGTCGAAATCATCTGCTCCGAAACTAGCTGAGACGGTGCGATTGCCAGTTCCACAGCCTTCGTAGCAGAGCATCGTAACAGAGCATCGAGCAGGTTTCTCGGAGCTGGTCCCCGATATTGGAACTGGTCTCTGAAGTTTTGAAGTCACCAATTTTACAGTCGGTGGCTTCATTCATCCCTTAAACTCATTCTTCCAGGAGCCTCTCTGATTTGGATGTGGATTGAGTGGTGCAGAGGCTCCTCCAGAACCCGGCATTAGCTAAATTGTTGTCGGCTCCAGCCCAATCGGCATCTGAGCCAAAGACGTCCATGCCTACTGTGTCTGCTCCTCCTCCGAGCCAAGCCAGGCCTTCAGAGCCGGAGGAGGTAGAACTGATTATCGTGGAACCCTCGGAGCCGAGGCCTGTTCCAGTGCCATCGACTACGTCAACTCATACTACTTCCATGCCTTTTGAGGAGTCTGGGAGCCGACACTCTCCGGTCGGCTCCGGGGGGAGAGTCGAACTGATGGGTCGGTTTCGACCCTTCCGCTCAGATCTTCTGCATGGATGAGCTTGGCTCCTTCCTCTGGTTCGGAGCCCAATGTTTCAATGCCGGGGTAATTGCCATCTTCTTCGGAAACGGCTGCTTCCTAGCATTGGAGCAGAGGGGCTTTTGATGCCATGAAGAGAGTTATATCTCCGAAGACACCCACTTCATTAGGGCCTACTTCCTCATCCCCGAAAGTGCCGCGTTTTACGTCTGCATCACAGGTCCTCTTAAAGTGTGGAGACCCAGAGCCTCGGGTAGTCCCATTGGGTGACCCATGTTCTACTGAGACCTTATCAGAAGCTCCCACTGATGAGGTTCCCAGGAAGAAGCTTTGCAAGAGGAGGCATTTAGACTCCCCACAGGAGTCTGTCACATCAGACACTGACTTAGAGGAGTCAGAAGGGTCCCCATGGTCCCCCTTGGAGGATATCTCTTTCGCTGATATCCTAAAGATCCTAAGACAGAGGGGTGGCTACCAGTCCATTAACCTTATTGATGATGAGTCAGTGCTTCAGAAGGCCTTTGGGTCTCAACCCTCCACCTCTTGGGTGACTCCGTCCTTCAACAAATTAATGGAATTAATTGCTCGAAGGGCGTGGGAGTCTCCTGATACTGTGGAACCTGTCCCTCAGAGCCCCAACAAGTTTATTACCTCTCCACAGGACAAAATATTTCTTACTAAAGGAGTGCCGGTTGATGCCATGGTGGTGGCGGCGGCCAGCAAGAAATAGATGTCTGAAACCTCTTCTATTGTCCATGCTCCTAATAGAGATTCTAGGATTATGGACAGGTATGGGAAACACATTTTTAGTTCAGCGACTTTTGCTATGCGATCGCTCAACTATTTGACACACTTTACCAGACTTCAGAGAGATCTCCTTAAAAAGCTTGGAGATACTCTACAGAGGACTGCAGCGGAGGGCTTTCCTGATAAGGTGACATCCCAGCTCAATACCCTTAAATCTATAGTTAACTTGTTCATGCGTCTCATTTCATATGCAGCTGATGGTACGAGCCGGGCAGTTGGTTCAGGAATAGCTCTTTGGAGACATTCCTGGATGGACATATGCTCCTTTGCGGAAGCCTTCAAGTCTTCCTTTGTTAATACTCTGTTTGATGGCTCATCCCTTTTTGGGCTTAAAGTCAAGGAGAACCTCATTAGATGTGAACAAGATGGAAAGACTCTGTCTGCCATAGGAGTCCATTTTTCCACTTCTACTAGACCTTACCCCAAAGGGCAAAAGGGAGGAAAAATGTGGTTCCGCAAGTCCCAAGGACCCTTTCAGAACACACGCAGTGAACCCCCCCCCTTCCAAGGGCAGAGGAGGGGGCAATAATGGAAGATGCCACCCAGGTGGCAGAGGAGCTCTGCAAAACCAGGGCGACAGGGATCAGTTCTTTGGGAAGCCCTACCAGCGCTCCTGACAGGAGGCCCACCTGCCCTACTGTGGTGGCAGTCGGGGGTTGCTTGTCTTTGTATCCAGACGCCTGGCTAAAAATGACAAAAGACTCTTGGGTACAAAGCATTATATACAGAGGATATTTCATTCCTTTCACAGAACCACCTTCTGTACGAAAGAAAATCCTAGACGTTCCACCCAGTCTCGGGGATCAAGCAACTATAGAAATTCAAAGGTTGCTAGAAAAAAAAAAAGAGTCAACCAGCCAGTCCCAGCAGACCAGATAGGATCAAGAACCTACTCAAGATTTTTTTTAGTTCCAAAGAAAATGGGACAGGAGGCCCATCTTGGACCTCAGCAAACTCAACACTTTTGTAAAGAAAGAGAAGTTCTGGATGGTCATGCTTCAGTCTATTCTTCTAGGAACGGACGACTGGATGTGCTCAATAGATCTCAAGGATCATATCAAAATGGCCAGACCATCCAGAGATCGCCTGCATTTCCGTCTGGGAGCCAGTCATTATCAGTTCTGAGCACTGCCCTTTGGTCTCACAACAACACCCAGAGTGTTCACCAAATGCATGGCAGTTGTTACGGCTCACCTGAGGCATCTAGGATTCAGTGTGTTTCCGTAGCTGGATGACTGGCTCCTCACCTCCACCACCAGGCATCAACTAGTTCAATCCAGGGACTTCACTCTAAAACTGTATTCCCAGTTAGGAATTACTATAAATTTTGACAAGTCTGTGTTGTCACCATTGCAGCATATTTCCTATATTGGAGCAGATTTAGACACCACCACCGCCATGGTAAAACTGCCCTTGGAAGGAATAGTCACACTTCAGCAACAGGCATCAGACATTCTGGCAGAAAACAAAGTACCAGCCTCTCAAGTTTTAAAACTGCTAGGTACTATGGCAGCAACTCTCATAGCAGTTCCTCTGGGCCACATGCACATGAGAATACTTCAATAGTTACTCTTCACCCAGTGGTCTTACCAACAACTTCTAATGTCGTTCTTGATAATTATTACAGATTCATGCAAAAAGGCTCTACAATGGTGGTTGATCAGCCACCATGTCACAGTAGGTCGCCCATTTGTTCTTCCCCCGCCATCAGCTACGGTGACCACGGACGCTTCTTTGATAGGGGGGGGATGGCTTTTTCAGAGAAGAACAGCCTAGGACACCTGGTCAGAGACAGAGTCACAATTGCACATCAATGTTCTGAAGATGTGAGCAGTACTTTTGGCATTGTAGTACTTCCAAGACTCACTTCCTCTGGGAACGATTGTGATTCAGACCGACAATATGTCAGTAGTAGTCTGGTATATCAGCAAGCAAGGGGGAACCAAGTCTTATACCCTATGTAGAGAGGCCCTAAGAGTCTGACAGTGGGCTATATCCACCGAGCGCTTTCTGTTAGCAATGCACATCCCGGGGAAATCCAGCATGATCACGGACAAACTAAGCAGAGCTATTCTGATGCCGCACGAGTGGTCCCTCAAAAATGAGGTAGCGGAAAAGATTTTCCGCAGATGGGGCAAGCCTTGATGCAACCTGTTTGCATCCCCCATGAATGCCAAATGCAGAAGCTACTTTGCCCTGAATCCTCCACCAGGGGAAAACCAAAGGAACTCTCTCGTCCACGTTTGGCCCCTGGGACTCCTATATGCATTTCCACCCATTTCCCTGATTCCAAAATTTCTGCAGAAAGCCAAAGTCTTGGGAAGGACTGTAATTTTGATAGCCCCTTATTGGCCTCAACAGATTTGGTTCCCTTTTTTATGACTCTACCAACTGGAGGAACCTTGGATTCTGGACCCAGTTCCAGATCTGCTGACACATTCATCAGGGGCTCTCCATCTTTCACTTCATTCTCTCAAGTTGACAGCTTGGCTGCTCCAATTTCAAACATATTCAGGTCCCACAACCTTTCCTCGGAAATGCAGCATATCCTTGTATCATCCCACAAGGCCTCAACCAGAAAGTTGTACATCAGCAGGTGGAAGAGGTTCGCTTTATGGGCTTCTCAAAGTAATATTGACTCGTATATTGCCCCAATTGCTAGCATATTAGAGTTCTTGACTAAACTTTTTAATGAAGTTGCTGCGGCAGCTACCATACTTGTACAGTTGGCTGCAATTTCTAATTTTCACCTCAGATTGGAAGGTTTAAATCTTATGTCTCACAGGTTATGTAGAACCTTCTTAAAAGGAACCATACATCTTAGACCACCAGTTAGACAACCTTTCACTCCCTGGAACCTAAATTTTGTTCTATCTAGAATTATTCTTCCTCCCATTGAGCCTGCATCTTCCTGCAACTAAAATTCCTGTCTTGGAAAACCATTTTCTTGCTGGCGATTACATCAGCATGCAGGGTGTCTGAAATACAGGCGTTATCCATAAAACCCCCATACTTGATTTTTCACCCTGACAGTGTGTCCATCCTTCCTTCCAAAGGTATGTTCAGAGGCTAATTTAAATCAAACAATTGAACTACCAACTTTCTTTAGTAATCACTCCAACAAGTTGGAGTATATGTTGCATAAACTTGATGTACACAGACAACTCAGACTCTATTTAGATAGAACCAAAGAATTTAGAAAATCAGAACAACTTTTTATCTCTCATTCAGATACCAAGGAAGGGCAACCTGTGTCAAAAGTCACTCTTTCTAAATGGTTATCAGATTGTATAAAGTTCACATATTCTTCCATGAATCAACCGCTAGAACATAAAGTGAAGGTGCACTCCACAAGGGCTGTTTCTACTTCTTCAGTTTATATGGCTAGACTGCTGTTGGACACAATATATTCAGCTGCCACTTGGTCAAAACCACATACCTTCATTACGCTGCAAAGTAGATGAGGCCTCCAGGGGCAGGGCTGCCTTTGGTTCCACTGCCCTCAGGAATATACTTCCGTGAGCCACCCAGGATAAATGATGCTTGGGACGCTACCCATTTGTAAGAATGAACGGTGAGATTGAACAACTTTACATAAAGAAGTTGTACTCACCATAACGTTCCATGTGAGTTGTTCCTCTCGCCTTTATTCTTACATTACCCCCCCTACCCCCTCCAGGCTTCTCAAAGAACGAATAGGAGATTTGAAGTCTGTTGGATCTTTGTATAGGATTTCATACTCTGGCTGGAGTTATACTCATGTCATTTATGTTGTATATATTGGGAACAGCAAACTAGATCTGAGGTGAGGCAGAGAACATCATGGGATAGGGATTTGGCCTCGAGCTACTCTAAAACCTCGAGCTTGTGAAAGCGGCCGACTTGGAGCTGAGGGATCGGCTCAACCCATTTTTAAGAATGAAGGCGAGATGAACAACTCCCATGGAACGTTATGGTGAGTGCATAACGTCTTTTTACCTACAGTATCAATGAATTTGACTGTCCTGTTTGCTATTAGGAGTTATGGTTTGAGGTTTGAGGATTTTATATTGGATTGGTGTTTAGAAGGTCCTAGCAATGAACCATCTCAATGTAGTGAACATAATTTGTGGAAGGCCAATTTACCAGGTAGTGGATGGATCAGAAGTCCAGCTTCACCACCAAGTCTGCAGTCCAAGGTGAACCACTAAATCCAGTGAGTGTACACATTTATGCACTAAAGTGGTAACAGCCTGAGTAAAGCTGAAACTTTAAAAAATAAATAAATAAATAAAAAAATTCATGGCTAAATCGCAAGACTTCGTACCATCACAGACATTTGATACATGCATACTTGGGTGTTGTTTTGATATCAGTACTTATGGCACCACTCCTACTAGCATCAACACCCATTATTCATCCTTCAGCTGTACCTTAGGAGGTAGGCAAACTAGTTTAGATTCTTTACATTCTGAGGGTTATTCCAGTGGCAGACCCAAATCTTAACACCACCCGGAAGAGATTTTTTCACAGGTTCTCCATCTCACTGCTAGCTAAATGAATGTTTTATGTTTTTTTTTTTTTTTTTTAATTTAAAGCTTTTGGGTAAAAGGTATAGGACATCTCTTGAAAAGACCCAGCGATTAGACTCTGTTGAATATCCCAGGGGATGATTTTGACAGGAGGAGGAACCAGTTGTCACCCTTCAGCTCCTGAAAGCCGCAGTTTTGGGAGAATTTACAGCTAATGTAGCAAAGGAGGGCTGTCCTTATCTTCTTCCCTGTCCCTAGAGAAAGTTGCAGAAAGTCTGTTAATTTACTTTGCAGCCCTTTTGAGTGGCCCATCTTTGACAGACACGTTTTGAGATATCACCAAAATGTATGTATGTATTTATTTATTTATTTGCAGTTTAACTGGGGAAGGCCACCGGGCCAGAGCCCATTTTCAGTGGAGGCGTGGGGAGAAAAGCTCCTCAGTGCAATAAGTACATTCAACATAAAATTATGTACATAGATAGTATAGCATTGCCTGCCAATCTAGAAATAACAGAATTGAAATTACATTCATTACAGATGAAATTATATACAGTTATATACAATGAGAGTATAGCATTTTTTTAACAATAATTGGACTACTGAGATTGTAAGCACAATTACCAGTAGAGTGGAATTGCATAGAGAATTTATAGGTAAACACAGTATAGAAAGTAGAGGGAGAGTGTGTCATTTGGGATAGATTTTCAAGGGGGGCTGAGTGTAGGAACAGTTCCTGGTGGAAGATGGGTAAGTGTGGAGAGAAGTTTTGAAGTGGTCAGGATTTTGGATTGTTCTAATCTAAAATCAGATGGAATAACCCAGATATGGTGGCTACTGATGTTCTTCGTGTTTCACTGTTGCAGTCATCACATTTGGGTTATCCCTGCCAGGTTAGTCCTCGGCTGGCCCGAATACCAGAGGCTTAGTATTTCTCTGTCGGTTGCTGTCACTTCAGGACTGACGTCAGGTCGTCAGTAGTATAAAGTAAGGCAGCCGATGCAATTACAGCAGTCTTTCTTGATGTGGAACCTGAAGCAGAAGCAGTTCGCACAAGTGCCGGTTGGCCGCTACCTGAGTTTCATCTACCGAATTAAAGCTGAAGTCTTCTAAAGCTAAGTACCCCGTTGGGGATCCTTTTTCTTGTACTAACAGTTGTCAGAAAAAGTTAACAATTACTCGTCTGGGGAAAGCAAATACCACACCAAGACTTTCATTCTTACTGCATCACTTGCTTAGGCCTAGACCATGAAGTCCCCTGCTGCCACTTCTGTGCTTTGTTCAATGCCAGAACTATCTGTCGTCGGGCCCTTATTGTAGCTAGATATTTTCGCTTACAGTCCCCAAACTCTGATATGGCTTCGGTAAGCCATCTGACAGCAGATCTTCTGAAAAAACATAAAGAGAAAGACAGACCGCACAGGCTTCTGAGAAGTCCTTCGCACTACCGATTCTCGACACAAACTGACATCTTCTTTCGCGATTACCATTTTTTTCTAAAACAGCCGAGTTTCTTAGGCCCAGGGTATGAACCACACCCAAGAAACCGACGACACAATCTCAGGCACCTGCCTCCTTGTCTCAGTCTCAAATGCTTAAAATGGCGGAAGACCTTATTATGCTGATCAGGGGAAGCCAACCTACCCCTTCCAAAAGGAAAAGAGATTTGTCCCTTGTAGTTTTGTCTGAACAGGAGTCCGATGAGACTGATGCATTTGAATATGAAGACATGCAACCCCTCTCTGCTTATAAGGATTCTGATGCAGAGGATTCCATTCCTTCAAGTCTCTCCCCAAGAGGATTTTTCCTTTGGGGAACCCTTCATAACTTAAGGGAACATTTCCAGTGGATAAGTCAGGACTACCCTCAGCCTAAAAAGAGACTCGGGGAATTCTTAGATCTTCCACAGCACAGACTTTTGGCCATCCCCCCCAGTCCTGGATGTTGTGGGGGATGTTTTTCTGGAACCCAGTTTGACTCCTGACACCCTCCCTCCTGCACACAGAAAACCAGACAGATACTACAGACTCCCTGACTCACACAGATTTCTTTTTAAAAATCCTACTGCTACTACCCTGAGGTAATTTCTCAAGGGCCTAATGGAATTAAAGCAAACTCTGCTAGGAATCCCACACTCTCAGAAAGGGATTCCAGTGCACTAGACAGATAGGTAAGTTGTCAGTTCCATTTGCTAAAATTTCACCACCATACCCTGGAACTCCTCAAACAAAAATGTCTTCCTTTCCTGCTTGTGCAGAATCTAAAGAGTTACAAGAGTTAATGCATTCTGCAAGTCAAGTAACTAAACACACCTTGCACTGTGGTTTTGACACCCTAGAAGCTTCTTGCAGGGTAGCAGTAATCGGATCTGTCCTTAGAAGGCATGCATGGCTTAAGGAACAGCCCTTGCCAGACCATGTCAAATTTAAATTGTTGGATGCCCCCTTGTACAAAGACAACTTATTTGGCACTAAGGCAGAAGAGGTCTTAAGAAATATGGAAGAAAAAGCTAAATGTATGCAGACGGTTAATGATTTCTTACAGGTCCAGCCACCCAGGTTCAGCAGGCATTGTCCCACCAAGCAGTGGTCCTTTCCTGCTCCCTCCAGGCCAGTTCAGCCCAGACCCCCCAGACAGCAGCCACAGGAAATGCAGAGATGTAATGGGATCCTATCTCGCCTACATTCATAACTGATTGGCTCCGACTCGGCCACTGTACACTAGAACAAAGTCTCTCATTGGCTGGGCTACCCCTTATCCCAGAATGCACCACGCCTGCTTCCCCAGATCTCGTTTGCCGCTTTTCAAGCCGGACGTGGTCTCGACTTTGCTGGAGCTAAGTGTTTTTTTCTTGACCTTTTGGTCTTTTTTGACTAGGGTTTCTGTCAGAATTTAAACAAACAGCTGTTTTAACAGCTTTGTGAGCATTTGTGGTCAGTTTGTGTAAAATTAAAATTTATTCTTTTTCGTGCTACTAGTGTACTGGGCAAGGCCCGTTTAAGTTAGAGGGCCTTTGCCCTTATTGTATGTCTATCTAAATTTCTTGTTGTGTGATTGAAATAGTTTTCGGGCTAAGCCCGTTTAAGTTAGAGGGCTTTGGCCCACGTATTTCCTTTCTTCTGTGTATTTGACCTGTTGTATCGGGCTAAGCCCGTTTTAAGTTAGAGGGCTTTAGCCCATACATTAGTTACTGTTTTTTTTCTAGCTATCAGTTACCTGTTTTTTCTACTGTATCCAAAATGTCTAAGGAGCAGAAATCAGGGTTCAAAAAGTGTGCAAAATGTAATTATAAAATGTCTCTTACAGACAGCCATGCTGTCTGCGTGTACTGTTTAGGGCCTAAACATTTACAGGATACTTGCAGTGTGTGTCACACTTTTTCCTCCAGGGTGCTCCAGGAGTGAAAAAACAAGCTGATACTTAGGGGTCTGATTAAACCTTCATTTGAGGAAGCTTTGGCTTCATCTCCAGCTTCTAAAAAGAAGAGATCGTCGGCTCCGACCAGTCCGTCGGGCCTGACACCCAAGAAGCATAGATCGTCGGCTCCGACCAGTCCGTCGGACCCGACAGCTAAGAAACTGGGATCGACTTCTTCTTCCTCTGCTCCAATGGCTTCGGAGCCGATGGCTGAAGGGTCTGCCTCGGTGCTTCTTCCCTCGGCTCCATTGGTGTCGGAGCCGCAGGTTAGTGCATTGAGAGTCCAATCACCTTCTTCGGCTCCTTTGGTCTCGGAGCCTTTGGAGGTGTGCAGCTCAGACTCTTCCCCCTCGGCTCCGGAGCCTCCTTTGGCGCCGACACCATTGCAAACGGTTCCGGTCTCAGGTCCGATAGTGCTGGAACCCTTTCGGAGCCGATCCCCTGCTTTATCGGAGCCGAGGCAGAAGTTTTCTCGGCCCCAATCTGTTTCCTCCAAATCCTCTAGGTTGTCGGATTTGGATTTGGATAGGGTTATCCAGAGGCTGTTCCAGTCCCCAGCTTTTACTAAAATGATCTCGGCTCCAGCCCACGCGGCTTCGGAGCCGATTCCACATCCCATGCATTTGATTCCTCCTCCGACCTCCTTGGAGCCGCAACGGAATCGTCCAGTCGAAGCAGGCACCGTTTCTCTGCTCCGACCTTCATTCCTACCCTGTCTTGGGTGTCAGGGTTTGGTACCGGGTCTTCCTCGGCGGGGGCCGAGTGCAACACTGTGGAGCTTGCCTCTTCGATGCCCAGTCTTCCCCTCGGAGCATCGGCCGCAGGTATTCCCGGTACCTCCGTGGTCTATCAGCAAGTGCCCTCTGCAGAGTCTGGAGGTCCTGCTTTTGAGGCCATGAGGAGTGCGCTGGCCATGACCTTGCCGGTTCAGCAGGGTTCTACCTCACTGTCCCAAGTTTTGGGTACTGGTGCCTCTGGAGACATTCTTTCCCACGACAGTGGGGCCCCAGGGCCTGAGGATACCCCCTTAGAGGGTTCCCTTCTTCTGGGGGGTCCTTCTGAATCTGCTTCGGATGAACCCCCAAGGAAGAAACTGTGTAAGAGGAATCACGTTGATTCCCAAGATGAATCCGTCACTTCAGATACTGACCTCGATGATGCGGAGGGGTCCCCTAAATCGTCCTCGGATGACGTCTCCTTCTCGGATATCCTTGAGATCTTGAGACAGAGAGGCGATTGGCAATCCAAAGCCCCTACCGCTGAGGAGACAGTTTTCCTCAAGGCCTTCGGGGCCCAGCCCTCCTCCTCCTGGGTGTCTCCACCCTTCGACGAGTTATTAGATCTAATCTCTCGGAGGGTGTGGGAACATCCTGATACAGAGGAACCGGTGCCTGCCAGGCCTAATAAGTTTCTTTCAGCCCCTCCCCAGAAGGAATTTCTCACTAAGGGTGTTGCAGTTGATGCTATGGTGGTGGCATCTGCCACTCAGCAGGACGTGGCACAGGCTTCAACGTCTATTCATCCTCCTAATAAGGATTCTAGGAGCATGGATAGGTACGGGAAGCGTACCCTTTCTTCAGCGACCTTTACCCTGTGGTCGCTGAACTATCTCTGACATTTTACAAGGCTCCAAAGGGACCTCCTCAAGGAGTTAGGAGAGTCCCTTGCGGGTAACCTTCCTGAGGCGTTAGCACAGACCGTAGGTGCCCAGATGACTACCCTACCTTCTATTGTCAACTCGTCCATGAGGCTCATTTCCTATGCAGCCGAAGGGGCGAGTAGAGCAGCGGGCACAGGAGTGGCTCTTAGGAGACAAGCCTGGTTACGCTTGTGTCCACTCGCGGAGGCCTTTAAGTCTTCCTTCGCCGACGCCCCCTTTGATGGGTCTTCTTTGTTTGGACCCAAGGTGAAGGACACACTTACTCGGTGCGAGCAGGAGGGCAAGACCTTGACTGCCGTTGGGGCCCGTTTTTCCGCTCCCTCTAGACCTTATCCCAAGGCCCAGAGAGGAGGGAAAATGTGGTTCAGGAGATCCCAAAAGTTCTCTACTCCACCGAGTGATTCCCCCCTCCAGAGGCAGGGGGGGGGGATTCAGGAAGACGCCGCCCTAGAGGTGGCAGAGGCCCTCGTAACTCTGGAGACCGCGACTCCTTTCGTGGTTCTTCCTACCCTCAACATCCCTAGGATGTGGCCCAGCTGTGCTTCTCCGGAGCCGGTCGGGGGTCGTTTTGTGAAACACCCACAGGCTTGGGAATCGATAACCAAGGATCAGTGGGTGCTTCGCATTGTAACCGGAGGCTACCTCATCCCCTTTTTCAAGCCCCCTCCTCCTGCAAGGAGAATCCCGGACGTGCCACCCAGTCAGCGGGATTTGGCAGCCGTAGAAGTTTCAAAGCTGCTAAGCAAAGGGGTCATCCAGCCCGTCCCCGCCGACCAGATCGGATCAGGAACTTACTCAAGATTATTTTTGGTGCCGAAAAAGACAGGGGACGTAAGGCCCATTTTGGACCTAAGCTCTTTAAATCGTTTTGTGAAGAAGTCCAAGTTCCGGATGGTCACCCTTCAGTCCATTCTCCCGTTATTGGAGAAGGATGTCTGGATGTGCTCTATAGACCTCAAGGACGCTTACTATCACATTTTGATACGTCAAGAGTCCAGGAGTCATTTACGCTTCCGCCTAGGAACCAGTCATTTCCAGTTTCGTGCACTGCCCTTTGGTCTAACCACAGCCCCCAGGGTGTTTACCAAGTGTCTGGCAGTGGTGACAGCTCACTTGAGAAGTCTAGGATTCCAAGTGTTTCCCTATCTCGACGACTGGCTCCTCACTGCCACCTCCAAGCATCTACTGATTCGAGCACTGATGGCCACAGTAACCTTGGTTCTCACGCTAGGAATCACTTTCAATTGGAAAAAATCTGTGCTGCGGCCATCCCAGCGTATCACCTTTATAGGCGCAGAGTTAGACACAAAAAGGATGCGGGCATTTTTGCCATCAGAGAGAATTCAGGTTCTACAATCACAGGTTCTAAATTTGTTACCCAAATCTCGAGTTCCTGCCAGACAGATTCTTCAGTTATTGGGCAGGATGGCTGCAACTATCCTCCTAGTACCGTTAGCCAGGCTGCACATGCGGGTGCTGCAATGGCTATTATCGGTTCAATGGTCACACCAAGAACTTCCCCTGAACCACCTGGTTCTGATTACGGACAGTTGTCGTCGGGACCTCCGTTGGTGGCTATGTCAGTCCAACCTGGACCGGGGGCGTCCTTTCACCCTTCAGCCCCCTGTTGCCACAGTGACCACGGACGCCTCCCAGATAGAGTGGGGGGGTCATTATCTGGACAGGTCTGTCCAAGGCACTTGGCAGGATTGCGAAGCGCACCTTCACATCAATATCCTGGAAATGAGAGCGGTGCTTCTGGTTTTACAAGCACTTCATCTTGCTCTCCCCCAAGGTACTGTTGCGATTCTATCCGACAACATGTCGGTAGTTTGGCACATAAGCAGGGCGGAACCAGGTCCTACCCCCTTTGTAGGGAGGCCATGAGAGTATGGCGCTGGGCCATAGCCTCTCGACGTTTCTTAGTAGCCATGCACATTCCGGGAAAAGCCAATGTGATTGCAGACAGGCTCAGCAGGGCTCTCCTGTTGCCCCACGAGTGGTCCCTCAACAACAGAGTGGCTGCGCAGATCTTCGCCAAATGGGGTCTCCCTTGTTGCGACTTGTTCGCCAGCCCCAACAATGCGAAGTGCAGAGAGTTCTTCACTCTGACTCCCTCTCAGGGGCAGTCTCCCAGGGACGCTCTAGCCCACAATTGGCCCCCGGGTCTGCTTTATGCCTTCCCCCCGATTCCCCTTCTCCTGAGGGTGATTCAGAAGGCTCTTCATGTCGGGTGCCACATGATTTTGGTCGCCCCACATTGGCCCCGTCAGGTTTGGTTCCCATTCCATCAGAAGTATGCGGTACAGGGTCCCTGGATTCTGGACCCAGTGCCGGACCTGTTGTCTCATCAGTCGGGACACTCTCATCCGTCCCTCCGTTCGTTGCGACTGGCTGCTTGGTTACTCCACTTCCATCCTTAGTTAGAGATCTCTCTCTTTCTTCAGAAGTGATGCACATCTTGTCCTCTTCCCACAAGCCGTCCACCGTTAAGCTGTATTCCAGCAAATGGAAAAGGTTTGTTTGTTGGGCCCAGCAGCGAGGCATTGATCCTCTTACGGCCCCAGTTCCGCAGGTCTTGGAATTTCTGGCTTCATTGTTTCATTCAGGCTCTTCAGTCTCCACAATTAAAGTTCAACTGGCGGCTATATCTAATTTTCATGTTGCTATAGAGCCTTCATTAATGGCTAACAGACTTTGCAAGTCCTTTCTTAAGGGAGCCTGGCTCCTCAGGCCTCCTATGGCTCATCCTGTGCCCCCTTGGGACTTAAATTTGGTTCTGGCCTCTTTAACTGCCCGTCCCTTTGGGCCGGCAGCCTCTTGTGATATAAAATTTCTGTCGTGGAAAACTGCCTTTCTAGTGGCAATAACTTCTGCTAAGTGGGTTTCAGAGCTTCAGGCTCTCTGTTCTTCCCCTCCTTATCTGATTTTTCACAAAGACAGAGTTTCCCTTAGATTGAATCCATCCTTTTTGCCTAAGGTAGCATCCCCTTTATGCTTTCAGCAATCATTGGAGCTCCCAGTTTTCTTTCCAAATTTCTCTAATAGAGCAGAATATACCTTCCACCAGTTGGATGTTCACAGGCAACTGCGTTTTTACGTAGATAGGACCACTCAGACACGAAAATCTAACCAACTGTTTGTGTCCTTTGCGGAGAATAGGTTAGGTCTACCAGTTGCCAAAACCACCATTGTCAAATGGATTAAGGATTGCATCTCTTTAATTTATTCCCAGTCAGAGAGTTGCCTTTCCCACTCAAAGCTCATTCTACCAGGGCTATGGCCACCTCTGTAGCTTTTCACTCCAAAGTTTCAATAGATGATATTTGTGCGGCTGCTACTTGGTCTTCTCCGCACACCTTCATTTCTCATTACAAGGTTGATGTGGCTTCCCGAGGCAGAGCTTCATTTGGTTCCACAGTTCTCAGGAGTGTGTTCCAGTGAGCCACCCGGGGTTTTAGGTGCTAGGGACGCTGTCCCATCAGTTATGAATGTAGGCGAGATAGGATCCCATTACATCTTTTAGTTATGTACTTACCATAACTTCAGATGTATGGGATCAATCTCGCCTACATTCATACATACCCACCCTCCTTCCCCCTACCTTTTGGATTTGGAGGAAATATTGATCTTCCTAAGCTCTCCTCCGGAAGGGCTCTAGTTGGTTACAGTTATTGGTATGTGTTTCTGTACCTGTATGCATGTATGAAAGCGAACAAACAAGATCTGGGGAAGCAGGCGTGGTGCATTCTGGGATAAGGGGTAGCCCAGCCAATGAGAGACTTCGTTCTAGTGTATAGTGGCCGAGTCGGAGCCGACGGATCGGCTCCGAACCCATCAGTTATGAATGTAGGCGAGATGGATCCCATACATCTGAAGTTATGGTAAGTACATAACTAAAAGATCTAAGCAGTGGACTACCTCCACTTCAAAGCCAAGGAGTTCTAAGCCAACCCCCTTATGGAAGAACACACAATGACTCTCCTCCCCCACCCCCTCCCTCTGCCCACCTTCACTTACCCCTAGGAGGAAAACTTTCTTTCCATGCAAGCACCTGAGCCACCATTACCAACGACCGCTGGGTTCTCAACATAGTATCCCAGGGATACAAATTTTCTTTCCACACCCTTCCAACTCCTAAAGGGTTCTCAGATCTACCTCTAAACCAGTGGGCAGAGGCACAAAAGCAAGTCCTTTCCCTGCTGTCTGAGGGCAGTAGAGCACGTTCCTGCAGAACAGAAAGGCCAAGGTTTCAACTCCAAACTTTTTCTGGTACCCAGAAAAGAGGGCACCTGGCACCCCATCCTCTATCTCTCCATTCTAAACGCCTTCCTGGTGATCCCAAAATTCAAAATGCTCACCCTCCAGCAGCTGTAATTTTGAAGGACTGTAATTTTGATAGCCCCTTATTGGCCTCGACAGATTTGGTTCCCTTTCCTTCGACTCTACCACCTGGAGGAACCTTGGATTCTGGACCCAGTTTCTGATCTGCTGACACATTCGTCAGGGGCTCTCCATCTTTCACTTCACTCCCTCAAGTTGACAGCTTGGCTGCTCCAATTTCCATCATAGCCAGGTCCCACAACCTTTCCTCGGAAGTGCAGCATATCCTTGTATCATCCCACAAGGCCTCAACCAGAAAGTTATATGTCAGCAAGTGGAAGAGGTTCGCTTTATGGGCTTCTCAAAATAATATTGACCCGTATATCGCCCCAGTTGCTAGCATATTAGAGGTCTTGACTAAACTTTTTAATGAAGGTGCTGTGGCAGCTACCATATGTGTACAATTGGCTGCAATTTCTAATTTTCACCTCGGATCGGAAGGCTCAAATCTTATGTCTCTCAGGTTATGTAGAGCCTTCTTAAAAAGAACCATACATCTTAGACCACCAGTTAGACAACCTTTCACTCCCTGAAACCTAAATTTTGTTCTATCTAGAATTATTCTTCCTCCCTTTGAGCCTGCATCTTCCTGCAACTAAAATTCCTGTCTTGGAAAACCATTTACTTGCTGGCGATTACATCAGCATGCAGGGTGTCTGAAATACAGGCGTTATCCATAAAACCCCCATACTTGATTTTTCACCCTGACAGAGTTTCACTCCGGACTAATCCATACTTCCTTCCAAAGTTATGTTCAGAGGCTAATTTAAATCCAACAATTGAACTACCAACTTTCTTTAGTAATCACTCCAACAAGTTGGAGTATATGTTGCATAAACTTGATGTACACAGACAACTCAGACTCTATTTAGATAGAACCAAAGAATTTAGAAAATCAGAACAACTTTTTGTCTCTCATTCAGATACCAAGAAAGGGCAACCTGTGTCAAAAGTCACTCTTTCTAAATGGTTAACAGATTGTATAAAGTTCACATATTCTTCCATGAATCAACCGCTAGAACATATTCTTCCATGAATCAGCCGCTAGAACATAAAGTGAAGGCGCACTCCACAAGTGCTGTTTCTACTTCTTCAGCTTATATGGCTAGACTGCCGTTAGACACAACATGTTCAGCTGCCACTTGGTCAAAACCACATACCTTCATTACGCATTGCAAAGTAGATAAGGCCTCCAGGGGCAGGGCTTCCTTTGGTTCCACTGTCTTCAGGAATATACTCCTGTGAGCCACCCAGGATAAATGGTGCTTGGGACGCTACCCATTTGTAAGAATGAACGGCGAGATTGAATAACTTCACATAAAGAAGTTATGTACTCACCATAATGTTCCATGTGAGTTGTTCATCTCGCCTTCATTCTTACATTACCCACCCCCCCTTCTCCAGGCTTCTTGAAGAACGAATAAGAGATTTGAAGTCTGTTGGGACTTTGTATAGGATTTCATACTCCGGCTGGAGTTATACTCATGTCATTTATGTTGTATATATTGGGAACAGCAAACTAAATCTGAGGTGAGGCAGAGAGCATCACGAGATAGGGACTTGGCCTCGAGCTACTCGAAAACCTCGAACTTGTGAAAGCGGCCGACTTGGAGCTGAGGGATCGGCTCTGAACCCATTTGTAAGAATGAAGGCGAGATGAACAACTCACATGGAACGTTATGGTGAGTACATAACGTCTTTTTACCCACAGTATCAATGAATTCAACTTGTCCTGTGTGCTATTAGGAGTTAAGGTTTGAGGATTTTATAGTGGATTGGTGTTTAGAAGGTCCTAGCAATGAACCATCTCAATATAGTGAACATAATTTGTGGAAGGCCAACTGTGTAATTTACCAGGTAGTGGATGGATCAGAAGTCCAGCTTCACCACCAAGTCTGCTGCTCAAGGTGAACCACTAAATCCAGTGAGTGTACACATTTATGCACTAAAGTGGTAACAGCCTGAGTGAAGATGAAACTTAAAAAAAAAAAAATAAAATAAAAAGTTTCATGGCTAAATCGCAAGACTTAGTACCATCACGGGCACTTGATACATGCATACTTGGGTGTTGTTTTGATATCAGTACCTGTGGCACCACTCCTACTAGCATCAACACCCATTATTCATCCTTCAGCTGTACCTTAGGAGGTAGGTAAACTAGATTAGAGTATTTCCATTCTGAGGGTTATTCCAGTGGCAGACCCAAATCTTAACACCATCCGGAAGAGATTTTTTTCACAGGTTCTCCATCTCACTTCTAGCTAAATGAATGTTTTACGTTTTTTCTTTATTTGAAGCTTTTGGGTAAAAGGTATAGGACATCTCTTGAAAAGACCCAGCGATTAGACTCTGTTGAATATCCAAGGGGATGATTTTGACAGGAGGAGGAGCCAGTTGTCACCCTTCAGCTCCTGAAAGCCCCAGTTTTGGGAGAATTTACAGCTAATGTAGCAAAGGAGGGCTGTCCTTATCTTCTTCCCTGTCCCTAGAGAAAGTTGCAGAAAATCTGTTAATTTATTTGCAGCCCTTTTGAGTGGCCTGTCTTTGACAGACACGTTTTGAGATATCACCAAAATGTATGTATGTATTTATTTATTTGCAGTTTAACTGGGGAAGGTTACTGGGCCAGAGCCCATTTTCAGTGGAGGCCTGGGGAGAAAAGCTCCTCAGTACAATAAGTACATTCAACATAAAATTATGTACATAAATAGTATAGCATTGCCTGCCAATCTAGAAATAACATAATTGAAATTACATTCATTACAAATTAAATTATATAGTTATATACAATGATAGTATAGCATTTTTTAACAATAGGACTACTGAGATTGTAAGCACAATTACCAGTACAGTGGAATTGCATAGAGAATTTATAGGTAAACACAGTATAGAAAGTAGAGGGAGAGTGTGTCATTTGGGATAGGTTTTCAATGGGGCTGAGTGCAGGAACAGTTCCAGGTGGAAGATGGGCAAGTGTGGAGAGAAGTTTTGAAGTGGTCAGGATTTTGGATTGTTCTAATCTAAAATCAGATGGAATAACCCAGATATGGTGGCTACTGATGTTCTTCGTGTTTCAGTGTTGCAGTCATCACATTTGGGTTATCCCTGCCAGGGTAGCCTTTGGCCAGCCCGAAAACCAGAGGCTTAGTATTTCTCTGTCGGTTGCTATCGCTTCAGGACTGACGTCAGGTCGTCAATAGTATAAAGTAAGGCAGCCGATGCAATTACAGCAGTCTTTCTTGACGTGGAGCCCAAAGCAGAAGCAGTTCGCACGAGTGCCGGTTGGCCACTACCTGAGTTTCATCTACCGAATTAAAGCTGAAGTCTTCTAAAGCTAAGTACCCCGTTGGGGATCCCTTTTTTTGCACTAACAGTTGTCAGAAAACGTTAACAATTACTCGCCTGTGGAAAGCAAATACCACACCAAGACTATCATTCTTACTGCATCACTTACTTAGGCCCAGACCACGAAGTCCCCCGCTGCCACTTCTGTGCTTTGTTCAATGCCAGAACTATCTGTCATCGGGCCCTTATTGTAGCTAGAAATTTTCTATTACAGTCCCCAAACACTGATATGGCTTCGGTAAGCTATCCGCCAGCAGATCTTCTGAAAAAACGTAAAGAGAAAGACAGACCGCACAGGCTTCTGAGGAAGTCATTCTCGACACAAACTGACGTCATCTTTCGCGATTACCATTTTTTTCGAAAACGAGTTTCTTAGGCCCAGGATACGAACCACACCCAAGAAACCGACGACCCAGTCTCAGGCACCTGCCTCCTTGTCTCAGTCTCAAATGCTTAAAATGGCAGAAGACCTTATTATGCTGAACAGGGGAAGCCAAGCTACCCCTTCCAAAAGGAAAAGAGATTTGTCCCTTGTAGTTTTGTCTGAACAGGAGTCCGATGACTCTGATACATTTGAATATGAAGACATGCAACCCCTCTCTGCTTATAAGGATTCTGATGCAGAGGATTCCATTCCTTCAGTCTCTCCCCAAGAGGATTTTTCCTTTGGGGAACCCTTCATAACTTAAGGGAGCATTTCCAGTGGGAAAGTCAGGACTACCCTCAGTCTAAAAAGAGACTCAGGGAATTCTTAGATCTTCCACAGCACAGACCGTTGGCCATCCCCCCAGTCCTGGATGTTGTGGAGGATGTTTTTCTGGAACCCAGTTTGACTCCTGACACTCTCCCTCCTGCACACAAAACCAGACAGATACTACAGACTCCCTGACTCACACAAATTTCTTTTTAAAAATCCTACTGCTACTACCCTGAGGTAATTTCTCAAGGGCCTAATGGAATTAAAGCAACCTCTGCTAAGAATCCCACCCCCTCAGAAAGGGATTCCCGAGCACTAGACAGATAGGGTAAGTTGTCAGTTCCATTTGCTAAAATTTCATCAACATATCCTGGAACTCCTCAAACAAAAAATGTCTTCCTTTCCTGCTTGTGCAGAATCTAAAGAGTTACAAGAGTTAATGCATTCTGCAAGTCAAGTAACTAAACACACCTTGCACTGTGGTTTTGATGCCCTAGAAGCATCTTGCAGGGCGGCAGTCACCAGATCTGTCCTTAGAAGGCATGCATGGCTTAAGGAACAGCCCTTGCCAGACCATGTCAAATTTAAATTGTTGGATGCCCCCTTGCACAAAGACAACTTATTTGGCACTAAGGCAGAAGCGGTCTTAAAAACGATAGAAGAAAAAGCAAAATCTATGCAGACAGTTAAGGATTTCTTACAGGTCCAGCCACCCAGGTTCAGCAGGCATTGTCCCACCAAGCAGTGGTCCTTTCCTGCTCCCTCCAGGCCAGTTCATCCCAGACCCCCCAGACAGCAGCCACAGGGAATGCAGAGATCTAAGCAGTGGACTACCTCCACTTCAAAGCCAAGGAGTTCTAAGCCAACCCCTTATGGTAAAAACTCACAATGACTCTCCTCCCCCTCCCTCTGCCCACCTTCACTTACCCCTAGGAGGAAAACTTTCTTTTCATGCAAGCACCTGAGCCACTATTACCAACGACTGCTGGGTTCTCAACATGGTATCCCAGCGATACAGATTTTCTTTCCACACCCTTCCAACTCCAAAAGGGTTCTCAGATCTACCTCTAAACCAGTGGGCAGAGGCACAAAAGCAAGTCCTTTCCCTGCTGTCTATGAGGGCAGTAGAGCGCATTCCTGCAGAACACAAAGGCCAAGGTTTCTACTCCAAACTTTTTCTGGTACCCAGAAAAGAGGGCACCTGGCACCCCATCCTCTATCTATCCATTCTAAACACCTTCCTGGTGATCCCAAAATTCAAAATGCTAAATGCTCACCCTCCAGCAGCTGCTACCCATGCTCTCCAAGGATGCTTGGCTAGCCACCCTAGACCTAAAAGAGGCCCACCTCCACTTTTCTGTCAGGGAATCATGCAGGAAATAGCTTTGTTTCACGGCAGGATCTCAACACTTTCAGTTCTCTGCACTTCCCTTTGGCTTATCAACTGCACCCACAGCTTTCCCAAAATGTCTGGCTCCGGCCATTGCCTTTTGCAGCCAAAGGAATATCCAGATGTAGCCATACTTAGACTGCCCAATCCAGGCAGACAGCCAGGAAAAGCTGCTCAAGCACCTGGCATTTGTAAAGTCCTTACTAACTTCCTTAGGGTACACAATCAGTGAAAAGAAATCCAAACAGGTACCCACCCATAGGATTATATTCCTGGCAGCAAGCCTGGACACAGCATCCCAGATGGCATTCTTTACACCAAAAAAGCAAACTTTCCTGACAGCCTACTTCTCTCAAGTAGCCACCAGACCCCAGCTATCTGCAAGGAAAATCCTGCAAGCTCTGGGGTTCATGACATGTTGCATTCTACTCATTCCATATGCCGGACTGCATATGAGGAAACTTCAGTGGTACTTAAAAAACTTTTGGTGTCAACACTCTCAAGACCTGAAGACTCTTATACCTATAATTCCTTGCCTCAGAAAAGATTTCCTTTGGTGGGCAACAACATGCTTCCACAACAAGGGACTACCTTTCTCACCACCACACCCGCCCAAACCCTCACCACAGCTGCATCAGACTATGCCTGGGGTGCACACCTGGATGGCAGGTGAATACAGGGCCAATGGAGCCCTCAGCAAATCCATCTGCACATCAGCCAAAAGGAGATGATAGCTGTTCAGCACGCCTTGATAGCTTTCAAGCCCCTTCTCTCCCCAGGTGCTCTCCTGATCAAAACAGACAACACCACTGTGATGTGGTATATCAACAAGCAAGGAGGGACTACCTCCTACCCTCTATGCAGGCTGGCCATGACCCTTTGGCACACAGCCTCTGCCATGCAACTCCACCTGTTAGCACTATTCCTACCAGGCTCTCTCAACACTCTCTGGCAGACCATTTAAGCAGAAATCTTTTGGACCCACACGAGTGGCAGCTCAACAGAAGATCCTTCACCCTAATAGCTCAGAAATGAGTCACCCCGAAGGTCGACCTCTTTGCCTCCCACACCAACCATCAGCTCAGCAAGTTTTGCACCAGGGAGTATCACTGCATGGCTTGGAAAGTGGATGCCCTGACCCTCCCCTGGGTCAATCTATCGGTCTGTGCCTTTTCTCCTCTATCTCACATTCCCAGGGTACTGCTCAAAATAAAGGAGGAAAAACCAAGAACTATTCTTATAGCTCCAGACTGGCCTCGCCAGCACTGGTACCCCTTGCTATGCATCCTGTCCCCTCTGCCATCATGGTATCTTCTTCAGATTCCAAACCTCCTGACCCAGAGGAAAGGGGAATTCATGCATCCCCAATTGCAGACACTTAATTTGGCAGCTTGACTTATTCCTTAACCCCTGATCAATCTGCCAACCTCAGTAAACAGGTACTAGATGTTATTCGTGAGGCCAGATGCCCTAGCACTAGAAAGTCTTATGCTGACAAATGGAAAAGATTCTGCATCTGGATTCAGGCTAAGGGACCCAATATGGCACAGCCCTCCCTCCAATCCTGGATTACTTAGCTGACCTGCTACACAGTGACTTCTCTTTTTCCTCTATTAAAATTCATGCCTCTGCTATCTCTGTTCATTTTCCCACTGAGCAGCCCCTTTTCTTTCGCCTTTTGATCAAACAGTTCCTAAGAGGGGCTAGCAGCTTGAGGCCACCCAGAAGAGCACCAACCCCAGCTTGGGACCTTAACTTTGTGTTGGAAAAGCTCACCCTGCCCCCCCTTCGAACCAGCCTCTTCAGTAGAGCTAAAATTTCTCTCCTGGAAGCTAGCTTTCCTTCTGGCCATCACTTCAGCCAGAAGGGTCTCCAAGCTGTAAGCACTCATGGCTGTGGAACCCTTCATCATCTTCCATACTGACAGTGGTATCCCTCAGGACTA
Organism: Protopterus annectens; assembly: GCF_019279795.1. NCBI lineage: Eukaryota > Metazoa > Chordata > Ceratodontiformes > Protopteridae > Protopterus > Protopterus annectens. The sequence goes on along the minus strand of NC_056728.1, from coordinate 249,963,457 downwards.
ACCCATCCTTCATGCCCAAGGTGATGTTCAATGTGGCTCTCAACCAATCCACTCATTTGCCCACCTTTTTTCCTAAGTTACAGAACAAGGGGTAAAGGATCCTACACTCTCTAGATGTGCACAGACAGCTCAGATTCTGTCTAAACAGGACGAAATCCTTCAGAAAGTCTGATCATTTGCTGGTTTGCTTTGCTGCAAGGGCTGAGGGCAGAGCCATCTCCAAACAAACCATATCCAAATGAGTAGCACACTGCATCCATTTCTGCTACAAACAATATGGAAAGCCTCCTCTCAAGGGGGTCAGGACTCACTCCACCAGAGCAGCCTCCACCTCTGCAGCTTTCCTCAGAGGAGTCCCCACCAGGACATCCTGGAGGCTGCCACCTGGACATCTGTTCACACCTTTAACAAACATTGCCACCTGCCTGTCTTCTCCAAATCCAGGGCACGGTTTGCTTCTGCAGTCTTGCAAGGCATCCTAGCCACCCCCTGGTTTCCTTGACTGCCTCCACCCATTTCCTCGACTTTGGGAATCAACCCAAATGTGATGACTGTAACAGTGAAACATGAAGAACATAGTACAGTTGTGTACAATTACAATAAATGTAGATGTTCGAGTGTATTCAGTGTTGCAGTCCTGGTTTTCCTCTCTCCACCCCCCTCCTCTTTCTTCTCTTTCTTTACAAGGGGCATATTGGTATTTACTTTCTACTAGTGGGGTTCTTCCACCAGAACCTGGCTCCCACTTGGGGGCTTCTGACAGGTAGGGCAAGAAAAGCAGATGTAATGGCGTCTTCTGCCTTACCTTATACTACTGACGGACCTGCCGTCAGTCCTGAAGCGACAGCAACCGACGCAGAAATACTAAGCCTCTGGTATTCGGGCCGACCGAGTGCTACCCTGGCAGGGATAACCCAAATGTGATGACTGCAACAGTGAATACACTCGAACAGCTACATTAATGGTAAGTGTACACAACTGTACTTTCTGAAGAAGCCAAACTACGTTTTCTGGCCTCTTAGAGAGGGTTCACTCTGGGCAGGGACTCCCAAGCAAGTTTCCATAGTCTCTGCAGGAAGGGTAAGGACCCTCACTACTGCAGATGGAACTTTACACCTTCCCCAGTGCTTTTTTACAGAATGCTAAGGAGACAGATTCACATGTGGTTTAGTAATGGCACACAGTAGCAAAAGAAGCAACATGAATATTCTAGAAAGAGGCATTCTTCTCAATTTTGATTCGATGAAGTTCATGGATGCAAAAGTCAGGATTCTCAAATCATCAACAAGGGTGACAGAAGCAGTCTTCAGACATTACCCAACTTTCTCACTTTGAGGTGGTCAGGGGTCATATCTCTCTCCATCTGAAGTCTTGGAAAAAGTGTACTTAAGTCATTTAACCAGATATTGCTCCCAGGTTGTCCCTGAAAGGGGGCTGTGTGTCCAGTAGGCCTACCTGGTTAACAGATATGATTATTATCATCCCTACACATGCATACACACACACACACACACACACACACACACACACACACACACACACACACACACACACACACACACACACACACACCCCACAGCCATTCATTAACCATGCTGTTTATCTTACTTAACCAGCAAAAAGGAAGGCATTAAACATCTTAAGAAAGGCTACTATACAAGTGGTCACATAAAACCTGTAAGGCTTGCGCTATTATTTCAGATTCTTTTCGGTGACAGAGAAGATAAAGTACTTCTGACTCATCTTTACTGTCATCAGCCTAAGCAGCTTTATCCTAGTAAAAACCTTTGCGGTGGTGAAGACACAGTTTCTCCTTTCTTGACTGTCGGGAGACTGAATATGCTGTTTTTGATCTAGAGGATACATGTCTCCATGTCAGAATTGTCGAAGAATATATGGTATTGCTTTTCTTCCACATCAAAGCTAGTCATTATCAGATCAGGCTGAAACTTAGAAAACAAAGTGGCTGACAGTCGAAAAGACAGGCAAATGCACAATACAAATAACATGAACAATTATATTAGCGCTTTTCGTTTGATTCAATCACCAAACTTCAGATAAACCTCCTAGCAATTAACAGCCTTTATACATCTGTCTGATTACACTATTTAAACTTTGATATATATATATATATAAGTTTTTTTAAAGTAAGCTTTGAATACAAATATTATTGATTAAGTTTGTATTATGGTTTTCTCTCTCTCTCTCTCTCTCTATATATATATATATATATATATATATATATATATATATATATAGGTATATAATGTGTGTGTGTGTGTGTGTGTGTGTGTGTACATACATCTTTTTATCAGTATGTATTTTTAAATATTTTATAGCATTCCATTGGCTGCTGGTTTTGTGTGATGTAATCAGACAGATATGTAAAAGTTAATTACTAGGAGGTTTATCTGAAGAAGTTTGGTGACTGAATCAAACGAAAGCGCTAATAAAATTGTTCACGTTATTTGCATCATGTATTTATCTGTCTTTTCTACTGCCAGCCGCTTTGTTTTCTAGTTTTCCTGTAATATCCAAAAAGCAGGAGACCAGGATCCAATCCACACAAACAACGTTTGAGTGCTTTCGTCTCTTGAATAGAAACTTCTTCAGAATAACACAGCAATATTACCCAACAGCCTTATATATTCGTTGTTGTTGTTGTGTCTTTCGGCTTTTCCCGGTTAGGGGTCGCCACAACGGAACTCCGGTCCGCTAATGATTGGCAGTTGATTTTTACGTACCAGCTTGCCAGGCCTGACGCACAACCTTCAATGAAGGTACACCCATTCACGCATGTCTCCACACAGAAGACGCTGTAGCTGAGAATCGAACCGGACGGCGTCTTATTGTGAGGCGACAGTGCTATCAAAGCTCCACCACCGCGGGTAACAGCCTTATATATTTGTATTTCCTAAAATATGAAAGTTTGATAGGTAAACCATATTGAGTTGTGCATATATATATATATATATATATATATATATATATATATATATACATGTGTGTGTATGTATATATATATATATATATATATATATATATATATATATATATATATATATATATATATACATTTTTATTTATTTAACATTTGTTGACCGGAAAAGTCCGACTAGGTTCCACAGATCCTGTTTTCAGCGGAGGCCCAGGGAGAAATGCTCCAGAAGCATGTTTTTAGAATGTGGGAGGAAACCGGAGTACCCGGAGGAAACCCACATGAATGCAGGGAGAACATGTAAACTCCACACAGAAGGCACCCCAACCGAGAATTGAACCGGAGAACCTCTTGCTGTGAGGCGACAGCATTAACCACTGCACCACTGCGCCGCCCATGTATATATATTTATATATATATATATATATATATATATATATATATATATATATATATGTGTGTGTGTGTGTGTGTGTATACATACACACACATACATACAGTGCAATGAAAAAGTATTTGCCCCGTCCTGATTTCTTATTTTTTTCCATGTTTGTCATACGTAAATGTTTCAGATCATCAAACAAATGTAAATATTAGACAAAGATAACCCAAGTAAGCACAAAATGCAGTTTTTAAGGGATGATTTTATTTATTAAGGGGGAAAAAAACTATCCAAAGCTACATGGCCCTATGTGAAAAAGTAATTGCCCCCTAAACCTAATAACTGGTTCTGCCACCCTTAGTAGCAGCAACGGCAATCAAGTGTTTGGGATAACTGGCAATGAGTTTTTTACATCGCTGTTGAGGAATTTTGGCCCACTCTTCTTTGCAGAATTGTTTTAATTCAGCCATATTGAAGGGTTTCTGAGCATGAACCGCCTTTTTAACGTCATGCCACAGCATCTCAATTGGATTCAAGTCCGGACTTTGACTAGGCCACTCCATAACCTTCATTTTGTTTTTTTAAGCCATTTAGAGGTGGACTTGCTGGTGTGTTTTGGATCACTGTCCTACTGCAGAAACCAAGTGCACTTCACCTTGAGGTCACAAACTGATGGCCAGGCATTCTCCTTAAGGATTTTTTGGTAGAGAGCACAATCCATGGTTCCATCAATCACAGCAAGTCATACAGGTTCAGAAGCAGCAAAGCAGCCCTAGACCATCACACTACCACCACCATGTTTGACTGTTGGCATGATGTTCTTTTTCTGAAATGCTGTGTTACTTTTATGCCAGATGTAACGGGATGCTCACCTCCCAAAAAGTACAACTTTTGTTTTGTCAGTCCACAGAATATTTTCCCAAAAGTCCTGGTGATCATCAAGATGTTTTTTGGCAAAAGTGAGATGAGCATTTGTTCTCTTTGGTCAGCAGTGGTTTTCACCTTGGAACTCTGCCATGAATGCCATTTTTGCCTATCTCTTTCTTATGGTTGAGTCATGAGCACTGACCTTAACTGAGGCAAGTGAGGCCTGCATTTCTTTAGATGTTGTTCTGGGTTCTTTTGTGACCTCTTGGATGAGTCATCGCTGCGCTCTTGGGGTAATTTTTGTAGGCTGGCCACTCCTGGGAAGGTTCTCCACTGTTCCATGTTTTCTCCATTTGTGAATAATGGCTCTCACTGTAGTTTGCTGGAGCCCCAAAGTTTTAGAAATGGCTATGTAACCTTTTCCCGACTGATAGATGTCAGTTATTTTTTTTCTCATATGTTCCAGAAATTCTTTTTTAATCGCGACAAGATGTCTTCCTTTTGGCCTACTTCACTTAGTCTGACAGGTTCTATTTAAGTGATCTCTTGATTCAACAGGTCTGGCAGTAATTAGGCCTGGGTGTCCCTAGTGAAGTTGAACTCAGCTTTCCCAAAAATGTGCTTGACCACAGTTACTTCATGATTTAACAAGTGGGGGTAAGTACTTTTTCACATGTGGCCATGTACGTTTGTATATATTTTTCCTTAATAAATAAAATCATCACTTAAAAACTGCATTTTGTGTTTACTTGGGTTACCTTTGTCTAATATTTAAAATGTTTTGATCTGAAACATTTGTGTGTGAAAAACATGGAAAAAAATAAGAAAGGAATCAGGAAGACGGCATATACTTTTTCATTGCACTGTGTGTTTGTGTGTGTGTGTGTGTGTGTGTGTGTGTGTATGTGTGTGTATATATGTGTATGTGTATATATATATATATATATATATATATATATATATATATATATATACATGCATACATTTTTTTATCGGTATATATTTTTAAATATTTTATAGCATTTCATTGGCTGCTGGTTTTGTGTGATGTAATCAGACAAATATGTAAAGGTTGTTAATTACTAGGAGGTTATCTGAAGACGTTTGGTGATTGAATCAAATGAAAGCGCTAATAAAATTGTTCACATTATTTGTAGTGTGTGTTTGCCTATCTTTTTTACTGCCAGCCGCTTTGTTCTCTAGTTCATTATTTGGTTTGTTTAGTATTGTTGGGAGTTTCATGCTGAAACTTACCAAAGACTGCAGAGAGTAAGAGTGTTCCCATATTTAAACTGGCTACTGCTGCCTTCTTTTTGATCAATTTGGTGATCATAAGAGTCTTGTTAAGTCTTTTAATTTCCCTTGGTATAACAGAATCCTACATTGTTCTGGTTTAGTGTGTTGCATTTGTGGGATCCACTTCAGACAGTTCTTCTCTGCTTCCAGGACAAGACATGATGCTGCTTCTTTGGCAGATAATTACCTTTATTCCTGTTCTGTCAGCACAGTTTATTCCAGTTAAGATTTGACTTGGAGCCTTAGAGTTTTTGACAACTTCAGATTTTCAGCTTCCTCTTTCCAACTTTCATATTAGGAGTTTTTAAGTGAGCAGTTTAAGGCTGTTGGTCCCAATATCTCAACCCCCTTCCTTTTCTGATTTGAATTTCTAGACCTTATCAAACACATTTCCAGTTATGGTTGGAGCCATCATCCTACCACTTGAAAGCCTTTCTTAGCTTTAGACCCCACCAATCCACTGTCACAACAAATTAGTTTGTTCTAGGGTGGGGGCACTTCGGTGGGCAGACTGTTCAAGACAGATCTGGTCACCTTAGGGTTTTTGTTATCAGTTCAGTCCTGTGAAATTAGAAGGATCTTCTTCTAACTTCCTGACCTTTCAAGACTTTATATGGTATTTGTTTGATACATGTAAAGATGGGGAACTGTGGTGGTGGTGCTGCGGTAGCGTTGTCGTCTCACAGTAAGTTGTTGTCCTGTTCGATTCTCAGCTAGAGCGTCTTCTGTGTAGAGACATGCGTGAATGGATGTACCTTTGTTGAAGGTTGTGTGTCAGGGCTGGCAACTCGGCACATAAAAATCCACTGCCAATCATTAGCGGACCGGAGTTCCGCTGTGGCGACCTCTAACCGGGAAAAGCCGAAAGACGCAACAACAACAAGATGGAAAGATGGGGAGAAATTCACTTTTACTCCTTGCCAAGGCATAGAGAACACAAGTGGGCTATCGGTTCCCAACACTTTCTAGTCACACCCCCCCCTCGTAAAACAGTATCATTACTGAACCCACAACTACATTTGACAGCTGTACTCACAAGCTCTGTTCCTTCATATACAGCTCCCACTGTTTACTTTAAAAACTGTATTTTCCTAAAACAACTAATCAAACACATATACCTGCACCAAATACTGACAATATTTGGTAACTACATCCAGACCCAGGACCTGCCACTATAAATAGCACACCAAACTCCATCCATCCAAACTCCGCCAAGAAGGTACATACAAGTTAACATGCAATTATTGTGTCCAGTGACCCATTAAGATGCAACAGTTAAACCTGTACCAAAGTAGCTGACTGTAGTAAGATATATAGCAGAAATGCACACATCATCTGCAGTGTAGTTAATGAATTTCCTGCCTGGACTAGAACCTTTCACCCTGTATCAGTTTTCACTGAAACTTGGTTAAAATCCACTATCAAAGATGAGGAAGTACTCCCACTAGGCTGTAACATGATAAGAAATGAATGAAGCACAAAGCGTACTTCTGTTGTGTACCTATCATGCTCCTTAACACACTAGAAATATTAGTATATTCCTGCAAAACCTCAAAATTGACTCTGAAAAACTAACAGTAACCCATCTTAAATTGACACAGGACAATATGTATAACAGGTATATAAATACCTCCAAATTGAAGTAATATTAACACAACTGAAAATATACTCGACAGGATAACTAGCAGTGTTTTTTAAACATTATTTACTCACCACATTTTAAAATATGGTACAAGTACAATTAATTTGTAGAAAAGAAAAAAAAACAGAAAAAATTAATGTGATATGCATTTTTCTTTTCAACAGTTTTCATTTACTCCAGCATTACATAAATTGCTCAGTTCTTGCCTTCCCTAACATTATTCTGCACATATTGTTCCCACCAATTCCATTTATTTCTGTATAATTTGCCCATTCCCCTTTCTAAAGATCCTACCTCCAGTTCTGTTATCTCCCGTGCAGTAGTCAATACTTTATTAACAGTTAGTTTAAATTTTGATTTCTTTTTTCTAGCAGTTGCTTTTTTGGCAGCCATTAGCATTTCACATAGTTAGGCCTTTTTATTTCTGGGCAATTCAGATCCTGTGAAGCATTTCAAAAGAATACTTTCCTTAGTTACAATGCTTTGCTCCTCAATATTCCTGACAAAGTACTCCAGAGAATTTTTAAAATCTGCTAGTTCTTTACATTCACCAAAACATGATCTGATTTTGTTAATCTTCATTCATGACTGATGGGTCTCTGTTCTATCCTCAGAACGGACTCGGCCAATACAACAAGCTCGCACCAGCCAAAAACTCTCGAGCTAAGGTTATCCGTAGTGCCCCTCTCCTAATCTCCTTGGATCTCATTTGCATGCGTCTGCCCAGCTCTCAAGCTGTTTCTTTTTTCAAAAAATATTGACCTTGTTTCTTTTATAATTGCTTATAACTCCTTTATTCTCATGTCCTCCCCTCGGTTGGGTAGCGTTTGAAAGACATGCGTGCGTAAATGGGCGTGCCTTCGTTGAAGGTTGGGCGTCGAGCTGGCACCTCGGTATTTCGTAAAAATCTACTGTCAATCATTAGTGGACCGGAGTTCTGCTGTGGCGACCCCTTACCAGCAATAAAACGAAAGACAAACAACAACATTCTTACTCGTTTATACTTTGAGATATTTTACTACTGGTGCGAGTGAGAATTTCCTTCCCTTTTACCTTTTCTGGTATTTCTTAGTACCATTATTGGTACAGGCCTCTCCCTTTCCCTTACCTTATATATACCATTGTTGGTATTCTTCTCTCCCTTACCCTTTTGGGTATTTTTTCTTCTTTTACAGTTGTTAAAAAAAAAAAAAATTAATATTTTTCCCCTTTATCAGTGTGTGTGTGTGTGTGTGTGTGTGTGTGTGTGTGTGTGTGTGTGTGTGTGTGTGTGTGTGTGTGTGTGACTATCATTGACAGTATTTCTTTTTACTGTTAAATTCCAGTTTTTCATTACTGTTGGTTTATTGTTGTTTGGATAATTGTATTATGGCAGACAAAAAGGGCACTACTGGTTTCAAACAATGTGATAAGTGTGGCAGGAAGATGCCCAACTCCGATGGCCATCTATCCTGTATCTGTTGTCTGGAGGTACCGCACTTAAAAGTTCAACCCCTGTGCAAACTATGCAGAGGCTTTAGTGCTCGCACATTAACCGAGCACAAGAATAAGCTAATATTGAAGGGTCTTTTAAAAAACCCTTTTCCGGAGGCTTTTTATGAGGAGGACATCTCAACCCCCTCCTAAAAAGAGTTGAAGAAGAGCAGCCAGTCAGTCAGTACCTTTGTCTCCTCATAGACAGGCATCGAAAACTACTAAGGCCCTGGTTGATATGAAACCAAAACCAAAAAATTGCTAAAATGACTTTGACACCCATGTCGGCACTGGAGTAGAAAACTCCATCCACGGTGCTGTCCTTGACCACAGAACCGACAATGACACTGACTACTCCCATGGTACCGACCTCTTCCATGGTACCACAGACCCTCTCGGCACCAAAAATAGTATCCCCATTAAAACAGGTTGTCCCCCCCCCCCCTCCTCACAACCTTTTGGCCTTTCAGCCATGGTGCTGAAGGACAACACACTAGCCAGGGCCAGATGTTCTCCATTAATTGACCCCTTTGTTGGACAACAACGATTGGCCTGAATCTCCGTCGGGGATGTCAACCCGTTCCACCAGAGGTCTTTCAGAGCTCAACGTAGTGAGACTCGTTGATCAGCTCCTGGTGGCCAGAGGCATCTCAACCCTTCTAGGACCTCCCTCCCACCTGGAGCCGAATGTTTTTCTCCACAGACTCCAACCTATATTCCTCCTTCAAGCCCCCGCCCCGCAGGTCTTGGAGCCATCGATGCTGACGCCTATCCCAGTACCAACCTCTTCAGTCCCATTGGTAAAATTTACTTTGGTTCCGGGGCCTACCCTGTGGACCACAGCTCAGTTTGAGCCGACCCACCCTTGGACCTTGACTGGTCTTGTCAGTACCATGATCCCTAGAATGGTGCCTGGTTTTTCTACGGCGCCGTCTATGGTTCTGGCTGTTTTGACAGCTCCGAGTCATCTTGTGGCTCCTTCCCTGGAGTTGGGCTCATCTGAGCGGGGTGTGACCTCGGTCTCGAGGTTGTCTTTCTTGGTGACTGGCTTCCATCCCTCTTCACGTGGGCCTGCCTTCCAGGTTATGGAGAGGGCACTCGTCCCAGCAGGCTCACAGGTGGCCCCCTCAGTGCAAGAATGCCATATATACATGCCCTCTGGTTCGCAGCTGCCACAGTCCACTACTCTGGGACATTGGACATGGGAGCAGCAAGGCACCCTCTCTTTGGAGTCCTCTTCTGATCCTCCCCCCTGAAGAGCCACCCCATAAGAGATGATGCAAGAAGAAGCACGTGGATTCTCCAGAAGAATCCCTCATTGAAGATACAGATTACGATGGGGTGGGAAGGGTCCCCACGGTCACCTCCTGAGGATGTCTCCTTTGGAGACATACTGGAGATCTTGAAACAGAGGGGTGACTGGAAATCCACCAACCCTTCCTTGGAGGAATCTTTTTTCTTGCAGGCTTTCCGTGCTCGGCCCACTATTTTCTGGGTGACCCTGCCTGGAAGGCTCTTGACAGTGTTGAGCCAGTCCTCTGGAGACCAGACAAAATACTTTCTCCCCCAGAGGATCAGCCCCATTGGCCCAAAGGCTTGGCAGTAGATGCTATGATGGTGGCGGCATCTACCAAGAAAGAACTCAGACGAGAGCCCTGCTGTTCATCCATAAAATAGGGAGTCTCAATCGATGGACAGACTTGGGAAGCAGGTTTATGCTTTAGCGACCTTTGCCATACGGCCGTTGAATTACTTGGCACATTTCACCTGTCTCCAAATTGACCAGATTACAGAACTCTCAGGGGCGTTAGCAGGAGCAGTGTCTGATGAGGTACGTGACAAAGTTGCCTCACAGCTTCCCAACCCGGAATCAATATCCAACTCGTCCATGCAGTTGGTTGCACGTACAACCCAAGGAACGGCCAGAGCAGTGGGCACGGTCATTGCCAGGAGGCTGGATGCATTTGTGCGACTTTTCAGACCCTTTCTAGTCTTCCTTCGTCAACCCTCCCATTGATGATTCCTCTCTCTTCGGTCCAAATGTTAGACACACTAGCCAGGTGTGAGAAGGACGAAAAGACCCTATCTGCTGTGAGCGTACGTTTTTCCACTCCCCAACGATCCTATACTAGGAATAAGTGAAGTGCAAAAATGTGGTTCATGAAATCCAAGGGCTATTCCATGACACACGTGGCGAGTTCCTCCCCCAGGGGCAGAGGGGGGTTTACTCATCAGAAAGACACCCCCCCATGACAGAGTGGGTCCGTGTAACCAGGGGTCCAGAGATTCCTTTTGTGGACAGGCCCTACCAGCCTCTGGAAGCAATCGGGGGACAATTCTTTTGGGGACTATTCTTTCTGCACCCCTTAGCCTGGCACTCAATAACATAAGATTCCTGGGTGCAGATGATAATTACCAGCGGTTACCACATTCTCTTCGATCTTTTCTGAGACCACAAAGGAGAATCCCCGATGTTCCACCCAGTCAGAGGGACATAGCAGCACAAGAAATTCGAAAGCTGCTCGAAAAAAGAGTCATCCAAGCAGTTCCACCAGACCGGATAGAATCCGGATTCTACTCCAAGATTCTTTTTAGTGGCAAAAAAGACGGGACTGGAGGCCAATCCTGGACTTTAGCATCCTGAACAAGTTCGTCAAACAGACCAAATTCTGCATGATCATGGTTCAGTCTATTCTCCCGTTTCTGAAAAGTGAAGACAGGATGTGCGTGATAGAACTTCAGGATGCTTATTACCACATAAAAATGGGCAAATACTCCAGAAGATATCTCCGCTTCCAGTTGGGAGTCGGTCATTACCAATTTCAAGCACTGCCCTTTGGTCTCTCCACAGCCCCCGAGGGTTCACTAAATGTGTGGCAGTAGTAACAGCTCACGTGAGACTGAAAGGAATCCAGGTGTTTCCATAGTTAGACGATTGTCTCCTTACCGCCCCTCCAAGCATCTACTGCTTCTTGCCTTGCATTACACCCTACAGTTAGCATGACTTCTAGGAATATCTATAAACGAAGAGACGTCACAACTGCTACCTAGTCAAAGCCTAGAATTTATAGGAGCAGCATTTGAGAGGAAGACTTGCATTGTTGCCCTTCCTCATCACAAGCTGCACAAACTAAGATCTCAACTCCAAAAGTCCCAGCTCATTTAGTCCTTCAACTGTTAGGATCAGTGGCAGCAACAATTACTATAGTTCCCCTGGCAAGAATACATATGAGATTACTACAATGGCTTCCTAGCCTGTCAGTGGTCCCTGTTAACACATCTGATGTCCCACCCAATCCACATAACCAACCGCTGCAAGCAAGATCTGAATTGGTGGTAATTGCCAGGCAAAATAGCCTTTCTTCCCCAGTACAAAAAATACTTCTGCCTTCCCATAAACCGTCCTCCAGGAAAATTTATCTTAGCAAATGGAACAGATTTGTGTTTTGGTCTCAGGAGAAGGGACTGGACCCCTTTCTAGCTTCCATTAGTTCAGTGTTGGAGTATTTATCAACCATACTCCATTCAGGAGCTTCAGCTTCTACGATCAGGGTCCATTTAGCAGCTATCCCAAACTTCCATAACAGTTTCCAATGTTCCTCACTAATATCTCACCGTCTCTGTAAAATCTTTTTGAAAGGAGTCATGCATATAAAACCACCCTTCAAAGAGCCGATTGCGCCTTGGAATTTGACACTGGTTCTGCAAACTTTGACTCATCATCACTTTGAGCCTGCTGCCTCCTGCGATATAAAATTCTTGTCTTGGAAGACTTTACTCTTGGTAGCCATTACCTCGGCAAGGAGAATATCAGAATTGCAGGCCTTGTGTGTAAAATGCCCTTACATAGTTTTCCACAAAGAGATAGTATCTTTGGACTAACCCTTCCTTTCTACCCAAGGTTGTCTCTGAGTTAAATATCAATCAATCCATCGACCTGCCAATTTTCTTCCCAAATTTTTCCAATAAAGGAGAATATTGCTTACATTTATTAGATGTACATAGACAACTACATTTCTTTTTAGGCAAGACTAAGTCTTTCCGTAAATTGGATCAATTGTTCCTCTCCTTTTCAGGACCCAAGTTAGGAAAATCAGTTTCCAAAGTCACTTTGGCAAAATGGTTGAGTGACTGCATCTCTTTCATCTATCAACAAAACCAGATGCATTTAACTGCCAAAATCAAAGCACATTCAACCAGATCAGTTGCTACTTCAGTGACATTTCATTCAAAAGTTTTGTGGATGACATTTGCGCAGCAACAACTTGGGCTACCCCTCATACCTTTATCACTAATTACAAATTGGATTTGGTCTCCATGGGGAGAGCATCCTTTGGCTCAGTGGTGCTCAGGAATATCCTTCCTTAGAGCCTCCTCGTACACAAGGTAGCTGGGGACTCTGTCCCATCAGTCATGAATGAAGGAAGATTATTAACATCAGTTAAAGAAGTTATGTTCTTACCATAACGTTCCATCTGTATTATTCATCATTCATTCATGACATCCCACCCACCAACCCCCCCCCCCCCCCCTGAAAGACTCCTGGAGGTTTGGATTTGGTCCTGGTCATATGTTAGGGCATTTGCTCAGACAAAGCCTCCGCTTTATTATCTTTACAGGCAAACTCGATCTGAGGAGATTAGGAGAGGCGCACTATGGGTAACCTTAGCTGAAGATTTTTTGGCTGGCACAAGCTTGTTGTATTGGCCAAGTCGGTTCCGAGGACGGAACCGAGACCCATCAGTCATAAATGAATGAAGATCAACAACACAGATGGAACGTTATGGTAAGAACATAACTTCTTTTTTCCAGTTACCTCTGTCTTTTCCGTCACACCTCCACCATTTGCTGTTTATTTGACTAGGAGTTCTCTGAAGTCTGCTTGGAGTACAAAAATACTTGTGAAGACACTTCTGTACAAAAATGTGTGGTCCTGAGATTGATTAATTCAGTACTGCACAGACTGACACTACAGATGAACATTGTCTACTTCTGTTTTCATCCGTAATTTTACAATAGTGTTAATCCCAGTCCATTTAATTTGTACTGTGATCCCTTTACACTTTATTTATTGATTCATTTAATTGTAATTGCTTTTGTTTAGTCCCACTGGACTGACAGTTCGCAGTTTTTAGAGAAGGCCTGGGCAGAAAAACTTTATTTACTTATTTATTGGCATTTGATTAGCGGGAGAGTCCACTGGGCTAAAGAGCCCATTTTCAATGGAGGCCCGGGGAGAAAAGCTCCAAATACATAAAACAAACTTGAACAATTAAAAAAAAATTAAGTAAAGAGATAGGTAAACATCATAATTCACATATTTTTAACAAAATTTCAAAAATGCACATATATAAAGAATTTTACAATACAATGCATAAATACTTTACAGATGTTTATACCAGAAAACAAAATACAAAAATGAATCTTAATGTGTATACATATGCTTACATATATTTAAAGGGAATGCAATAGGTGCAAGAAGTAAACTAAGGACAAGCATTTACAAACTTACATTTTCAAAGAAATTGCATGTAAAAGTGGTTAACAAAGATGGACTACTGTGAGGTACCAAAACTTGGAGTTTGCTACATAAAATGCCAAGATTGAGTGAATAAAATAATAAGAGTAACAAAGGCGAGGATAAACTGGTAGGAAGAGAACGCTGAGTGAAAGTGAGGATGATGAAAGGTAATCTGGAAAAAAAAGTTATTTTTGAGCAAAGGAGATTGCTTATAAATACTGCAGAAGAAGTGTTGGGACTAGATTGGGTAGCTATTGGGATTAAGTAAGGTAGGGTTGTAACTTTGCCTGTGGCGGAGCAGGAACAAAGGCAGGTATGTCGTAGATTGTTTAAGGTGGTCTTTAAGTACTGGAGGTTGTTTATTTGTCTCAGAGGGATGGAGTGCCAGAGTTTTCCAAAGTAGTTAGAATAGAGAAAGTCACCACAGAGTTAATTAACTTTCTCAAGGAGCAAATTATCACCTGACCATGGTGGGTGGTTTGGAGTATAAAGATGTATGGTGTTTTTAAGTGATGGGCAGCGTTCTGGCTTATTGATGAGAATGGTGGCTGTAACAACTTGACTAGATACAGTAGTGTGAGAGTTTTGTCCAGTTTAAATACTTGGGGATAGACAGTAATGGGTCTTGTATGGGTGATTTGAAGAAACTTTGAAACTTTTTTAGGCTTGAAGATTATTTAGAATCAGAGAGGTGTAAAAGAGTCAGGAGAACAAGTAGGCAGAGGCTGTAGCTTTCTTGTAAGAGGATACGAGGCAGAGATTTGTCCTGTACAGGATACCTAGTTCTTAATTTTTTTTTTAATTGCTTGTTCTATATGTCTGTCAAATTTGAGCTGGTCATATTTTAACACCCATGAATCTGAAAAAGTTTGCTGCCAAAGGGGAGAATATACAGAGCCAGTTTCTGGTACAGAATTTGAGAGATAGGAGCAAGAGGGATGAGAGGGAGGAAGAATGCTGGTATAATCATTCTGAAGTACTAGTCTGCCCCTTTTTTTGGAAGGGATTTGTGTTTCTTGTTTTCCCCCCTTGTGCCATCTCTTTTCAGTTCCCTATTTGGCTTGAGAAAGCAGTAATTGATTTGTTTCTTAAATGGAAAAGATGGTTTGGGAGATTTGTTGGGGGGGGGGGGGTTGGTTTAAAACTTGCAAAAAGGATGAATTTATGTGGGAGACAGCGTCATCTAATGGGATTGTATTTAGTGGGGTTCAGTTGCAGAGTTTAGGAGGGTTACAGTTGGCACTGGATACAAATGCCTCCTTTCTGAGGAATTTCTCCCCACTCTGTGAACCAGAGTTTTCTTCCTCAGGTTCTTCAGCATTTACATATCCTAGGAGTTATAGAACCAGTGTTGTTAAATCAAAAGGGCAAAGGCTTCTATTCCAGAATGATGTTCTTCATCTCACATTGCTGCAGTCCTTACACTTGGGTAGTCCGCTGTCCTCGGTCGGCCCGAATATCAAAGTATTAGGCTGACGTCGGTCAAGGCGCTTAAGACTGACATCAGGATGTCAGGGTACAAATGCGCATGACCGACGTCATATCCTCAGTCTTTTTTGCCGCATGGTCCGATGCAGAAGCAGCGTTGCAAGTGCCGTTCGGCGTTCTGAAATTTTTCGAATTCGGAGTTTCAGACCGAGTCAAAGTTGGCTAAGTACCCCGTTGGGGAGTATTTTAGTTTTTTCTTGCCTCAGTGGTTTACCGGATGTCAGAAAAAGTGAATAACTGTATTTCTTGTGGGAAGCAGATACCGCATAGGGATTATCATACTTTGTGTATTCCTTGTTTGGGGCCTGAGCACGACGTTGTTGGGTGTCGCTTTTGTGCTAGGTTCAATAAGCGCACTATTAAGCGAAGGTTAGATTGTGCCAGGTTGGTCTTCGGGAAGCGGTGCAATTATAATATGCCGTCGGATGCTCCGGCGCCCGCTTCTTCGAAGAAGCGCAAAGACAAAGCAGCTAAACCCAGGCAAGAAGAGTCGTCCGTACCGGACGCCGGTTCTTTAGAGGCGTCTGTGGAACCGGTGGTTCCGCCGGAGGCTTCTCTGGAGTCCCAGGGGGAGACTTTGATACTGCAGGATGTGGCCTCTCAGGAGGCAGGTCAGGCTGAAGGGGCTTCTCAGGTTACTGTACTCCCCTCCCTTCCTAGGGTGGTTAGGCCCTCTCCTTCTGTTTCCAAGGCTTCTCCCAGAGGCAGGCCAGGTTTAGCTTCTGTTGGTGTCACTCCTAGTTCAACAGGATCTGTGCCCAAGAAGCACATGCTTAAAATGGCAGAAGATTTAATTACTTTGATTAGAGGTTCTTTGCCCCCTCCTGATAAGAGGCCTAGGGTGGAACCAGAGTTGGGGAGTTTTGAGCAGGCTTCGGATGTTTCAGAGTCTTGACTGAAGACTTGCAGGAGTACTCTCCTTATTCTGATTCTGATGCAGATGATTCGACTCCTTCTGCTTCTCCTCCAGAGGATTTTTCTTTTCAGAGACTCTTCATTCCATGAGGGAACATTTTAAGTGGGAAGGTCAGGACTTCTCTGATTCCAGGAAAAGGCTTAGGGAATTTTGCTTTTACCCCAGCATAGGCCTTTGGCTATACCACCTGTTCTGGATGTTGTGGAAGATGTGTTTGCAGAGGCTTCACTTAATCCTGATTCTTTGCCTCCTGCTCCTGTTAAACCGGATAGGTATTACAGGGTGCCTGAGGCTCATAAATATCTTTATAAGAGTCCTAGGGCGGACCCAGAAACTGTTAGTCAGGGACCTAAGGGTGTCAAGGCCTCTGTTGTAAAAAATCCGGTTCCTCCAGATAAAGAGGCCAGAGCTTTGGATAGATGGGGAAAGAAAGTCTATACTTCTTCCACCTTAGCTATGAGGGCTTTGAATTGCCAGTTTCACATGTTGAAATATCAAAACTATCTTCTTTCTCAATTGAAGTCTAAGGTAGATGCTCTGGCGGAAGGCATTGAGTGTAAAGAATTACAAGATTTGGTGCATGTTTCGGAACAGGTGGGTAAGCATTCTTTGCAATGTGGTTTTGATGCTGTACAGGCCTCGTCTAGGGTGGCTGCCACTGGTTCAGTTCTTCGCAGGCACGCCTGGCTGAGGGATCAGAATTTATCTGACCATGTTAAGACACGGATTTTGGATGCTCCTTTACAGTCTGATGTGTTGTTTGGTTCACCTGTGGAGTCAGTCTTGAAGAAAATGGAAGACAAGGCTAAGTCTATGCAGGCTGTTAAAGATTTTTTGCAAGTCCAGCCTCCGAAGTTTAGCAGGAATTGGCCTGCTAAGGGGTGGACGTATCCTTCTTATGATTCTCAGTCTAGGGGTAGATCTAGACGTGGTAGGGGCAGAGCTCAGAGTTCCTTCAGACCTAGAACGGGGAGTTCACCTGCACAGTCTTCGGGTGAGGGCAGGGGCCAGTCCTTTCGTAAACAGGCCCAATGTCCTACCTTTTCAGCTGCCAGATCCTTCTTGCCTGGCAGCACCTTCGGGAGGAAGGTTGGCACTCTTCAAGGAAAATTGGAGTTTGGTTACTCAAGACAGATGGGTATTGGATATCATACACCAAGGTTACAAGTTTTATTTCCATACCTTGCCTCCTTTCAAAGGCATGCCAGACGTTCTTCCTCAGCAAAGACTAGAGGCTCACAAACAAATTTCTCTGCTACTTCAAATAGGGGCCATTCAACCGGTCCCTCTACCAGAAGTGGGCCTAGGATTTTATTCTCGCCTGTTCCTAGTACCAAAGAAGGGGAACACGTGGAGACCAATTTTGGATTTATCTATCCTCAACACATATCTGGACATTCCCAAGTTCAAAATGTTGACGTTACAACAGCTTTTGCCTCTGCTGGGCAAAGATCACTGGATGGTGACTCTGGATCTCAAGGAGGCTTACCTTCATGTTCCTATCAGGCTCAGTTGCAGGAAGTATCTGCGTTTTCGGGCTGGGACTTCTCATTATCAGTTCTCTGCATTGACCTTTGGCTTATCTACTGCGCCCAGAGTGTTCACGAAAGTTCTGGCTCCAGTGATAGCTTTCTTCAGGCTAAGAGGAATACAGATCTATCCTTATTTGGACGATTGCCTGATTCTGGCCCAAGAAAGGACGAACTTCTTCATCATTTACAGTATGTGATAGCAGTGCTAAGATGCCTGGGGTATTCTGTGAACGAAATAAAGTCCAGTCTAGTACCCTCTCAGGACATGTGCTTTCTGGGTGTGAGACTGAATACAGCGTCCTAGATGGCCTTTTGACCCCGGACAAACAAAAGAATCTTTCTCTTTACTTCCATCAATTGTCTCATCAGTCCAGGCTGACTGCAAGGACAGTCCTTCAAGCCTTGGGGTTCATGGCATCTTGTATTCTGGTGCTTCCCAATGCCAAACTGCATATGAGGAAGCTACAATGGTATCTCAAAATGTATGGACACAGCACTGCCAAGATATGGACACTGTCATTCAGATAATACCTTGCATTCAAAAGGAGTTTTTGTGGTGGGCTCAGGAATGTCACCTAAACAAGGGACTCTCTGTGACCCGACCAGAGGCGAGTCAGATTCTAACGACAGATGCCTCAGACAAAGCTTGGGGAGCTCATCTAAATGGAAAGTGGGTACAAGACACGTGGCCTGCCAGACTTCAACATCTACATATCAACTTGAAGGAGATGTTAGCAGTCCAATTTGCATTAATAGCTTTCAAGGATTTACTTCTTCCAGGGCAGGTGTTGGTTCTAACAGACAACACAACTGTCATGTGGTACATCAACAAGCAAGGGGAACATTCTTATCCTCTATGCAGACAAGCAATGATTTTGTGGGAGACTGCTCTCAGTTTACAGCTGAATCTTCAGGCAAGGTTTCTGCCGGGAGCACAGAACTCCTTAGCAGATGTGTTGAGCAGACAAATTATGGATCCCCACGAGTGGAAATTGGATCCTCATGTATTTCAGAAATTGACAGTGTTATGGGGAACTCCAGACATAGATCTGTTCGCTTCTCCACTAAACTACCAGCTGCCAAAGTTTTGCACAAAAAGGTTTCATCCCACAGCTTGGAAAGTGGATGCTCTTTCATTCAATTGGAGCAATCTTCATGTGTATGCCTTTCCACCTCTGCCTCTTCTCCCAAAGGTACTCCTGAAGGTCAGACAGGACAAGCCAAAGATGATTTTAATAGCTCCAGATTGGCCTCGACAGCACTGGTACCCATTACTGAGAAGTCTGGTACGGGAGCCTCCATGGCCTTTGCCTTCGATTCCACACCTGCTGTCTCAGGAGAACAGTCATTTACTCAATGTCAAACTTCACTCTCTTCACCTAACAGCCTGGCATATTCTGTTTTAAACCCTGGAGGGTCTCAGCTTCCACAGCAAGTTTTGAATGTTATTTTGGAGGCCAGAAGGCCTAGTACAAGGAAAGTGTACGCAGATAAATGGAAGAGTTTTTTTATTTTGGAGTACAGCAAAGGAATTTGATGTTTCTAAGCCTAATTTAAGTGTGGCTCTTCAATATCTTACTGAGTTACTGGACAAAGGTTTGTCCTTCTCTTCTATTAAGGTTCATGCTGCAGCAATTTCTGCTCACTATGACTGTGACCCACCATTGTTTTCTCATCCTTTGTTTAAGCAATTCCTTAGAGGGGCAAAGAATATAAGACCCCCACGTAGAGCTCCTACTCCTGCATGGGATCTCAATTTTGTGTTGGAGAAACTCACTCTACAACCTTTTGAGCCTGCAGCTACTGCCGAGTTGAAATATTTATCATGGAAGACTGCTTTTTTGTTGGCCATTACCTCTGCGAGAAGGGTTTCTGAATTACAGGCCCTTATGGCGGTTGAGCCTTTCTTAATTTTCCATAAGGCTAGGGTATCTTTGCGTACTAATCCTTCCTTTATGCCTAAAGTGGTTTCTAGTGTGGCTTTAAACCAAACTATTCATTTGGCTACTTTTTATGCAAACCCCCAAAATAAAGGGGAAAAGATTTTGCACACTTTGGATATACACAGGCAGTTGCAATATTATTTGAGCAGAAGTAAAGGGTTCAGGCAGTCTCAGCAGTTATTTGTTTTATTTGCTTTGGGTTCTCAGGGCAAGCCTGTGTCAAAACAAACTATTTCTAAGTGGATTGGGTTTTGTATTGCTTTCTGTTATTCCCATCATGGTAAGGAGATTCCAGCTGGGATTAGGCCTCATTCCACTAGGGCTACTGCCACTTCTACAGCTTTTTTAAGGGGGGTGGCAACTAAAGATATTTTGGAGGCAGCTACTTGGAGTTCAGTGCATACTTTCTATAAGCATTACCACCTTCCACTTTACTCTAAATCTAGGGCTGGTTTTGCCACTGCAATTTTACAGGGCATTTTGGCAGCTCCTACTGCTTTATAGTTTTGCCATCCTCCCTTACCTCTGCTTTGGGATTCTACCCAAGTGTAAGGACTGCAGCAATGTGAGATGAAGAACATAGTACAGTTTTGTACCTACCATAAATGTAGATGTTTGAAGATCCACATTGCTGCAGTCCAATTTACCCTCCCTCCTTGCCCTCTGTAGTTAGAGGCGGTTGTGTGGTTTGGGTTGTGAATATTGTGGATATTGTATATATTGTACATATGATTAGTGCAAGGGTGGTTGGTTGTTTTTTGCTGTCTTTTGGTTTTGACCTTTCTTTTTAGGGTCTTCTGACATCTGGGGCAAGAAAAGACTGAGGATATGACGTCGGTCATGCGCATTTGTACCCTGACGTCCTGATGTCAGTCTTAAGCGCCTTGACCGACGTCAGCCTAATACTTTGATATTCGGGCCGACCGAGGACAGCGGACTACCCAAGTGTAAGGACTGCAGCAATGTGGATCTTCGAACATCTACATTTATGGTAGGTACAAAACTGTACTTTTCTGGTACCAAAGGAAATTGCCTTGGAGGCCAGTTTTAAATCTTTGCTTTCTAAATTTGTGTGAAATTTCCAAAATTCAAGTTACTGAACTTTTGAAATGTGTTGCTTCTCATTCCCCAAGAAAGGTTTATGGTAACATTATCTGTAAAAGATACATCCCATGACATTCTCATAGCCAAAGTTTTCAAGCAATCTCAGAATTTTTGGGTCTGGGTCACATTATCAGTTCTCTGCATTTTTGGGATTTCCACAGATCAGAGATGTTTACAAAGTGTCTAGCTCCTATCATAGGTTATTGCAGACTGAATGTCATTCACACATTTCCTTATTTAGATGATTTATTCATTTTTGCAGTCTTTTCCCAGATGTCAAGAATCCTAAGAATCATTGAATCATTACTCTGTGTGTGTGTGTGTGGGGGGGGGGGGTCCTTCTCTTTTGACCAGTCTGGGATTCCAGATAAATGTTCAGAAATCCTCCTTGACCAGTCACACAGGATTGTCTCATAGACACCTTTCAGCAAACATTTTTTTTTCTCACAGGAGAAGGTGGATTTTTATCTGGAAACATTCCTGAGCTTATCTGGAAACATTCCTGAGCTTCTGGAATAAGTCTCAGACTTCAGCCAGAAAGCATCTCTGAATCCAGTCATTTATGGCCTGTATGATTGTTATGATTCCTCTCTCCAGGTTACACATTATCTAAAAAACACATTGACGCAACATTTTCATCCTCTGGTAATTCAGATTCCAATATTAGGCTTTGTAGAAAAGGAACCAGACAGGCGGAGACAGCAAATTGCTCATAATCCAGTTCTCTTCTCTCCTCCAATCCCATGTCAGTCTGTAATTATGGATGCCTCAGATTTTTCTTGGGAAGCAGTTTCTGTGGTAGTAAAGGTGCAAGGCCAGTGGAGACCAAAGCACATAGTTATCAGAGACATGTTGTTCTTGATACATGCTATAGAATGTCTTCATCATTTGTGATCTCCAGGACCTCTACAGGTGTTCTCAGACAACACCACAGTGATGTATATAAACTGGTGGGCACCAGGTCTTACCTTCTGTGCAGACTGGCTGTAATACTTGGGAGGTAATGCTTAGTACTCCTTAACCCTCCAAACATTTTACATTCCATCAGAGCAAAATATAGTGGCATACAAGCTGAGCGGGACCAGAATGAAACCTCATGAATGTAAACTGAATGAAGGAGTCTTCCAGGAATTGATCTAGTTGTGGGGAATCACTCAAAGATTGGTTTATTTCCTTTCAAAACAATCAGCTAACACATTCTGCACCTGTACTCTTTGCAGGCGAGTCTGGAAAAGAGAGATGCATTCTCATTCTCATGGTTGGGGATGTTCTTTATGCTTTTAGAACAATTCCATTGATATGTAGGATTATTCTGGAAATTCAGAAGGACTCTTCTTAAATCATTGTGGTGACTCCCTTTTGGTCCAGGCAAAATTGCTGTCACATCTTACAGAACTGGCCATGCGCAGTTACCAGAGTCTGCCTAATAGATGGCATCTGTTCACACAAGACAAGGGGAGTTTGATGCATCCCAGTCGCAAACAACTTCAACTATCTGCCTGGATGGTTCAATTTTGGTACCTTTTAGGCACCTCTTTCATGGCAGTGTGCAACAGGTACTAAAGGAGGCAAGAAAGCCTGCTGTTAGGAAATATTATATTGGCAAGTGGAAGAGATTTTGTAGTTGGTGTCTAGCCAATAACCAGGGCCCCAGCAGAGATTATGTACCACTTGTTCTTAAAATAGTTGTATAAGTTGCTATCTTCTTGCTTTTCTTATTCCAATGTCAAGGTTCATCTAGCAGCCATTTCAACAGGTCTGCCCATGGATCCTCCCTTTTATTTTCCTTTCCATCTTAGTAAAACAATTTCTGAAAGGGGTTTTACAATTGAGGCCACCTGGAATACTGGAAGGTTCTTCTTGGCATCCTAACTTTATGCTGGAAAAGTTAACTATGTCACCCTTTGATCTGACTCATCAGGCTGACTTAAGGTCCATCACAGGGAAGACTGTAATACTTACTGCTTTAAACAGTGCAGGAAGACTATCTGAGTTACAAGCTGTCATTGTGGATGGGACCCTATCTGGTATTCCATAGAGATAGGGTCACATTAAGAACAAATAACTAATTTGTACTCTGTGTTGGTTTAGAATTTACTTTGAATCAAGCCATCCATCTCCCAATGTTCTATCCAGATCCTTATAACCAAGGATAGAGGATTCTACGTACTTTGGACATTCATAGGCAACTCTGGTACTATGTTGGCAGAACTGAGTCCTTTAGAAAAGCAGATCAGCTGTTTATTTCTTATGATGGGACAGAAAAAGGAAAACTTATGTCAGAACAGACTATTTCAAAATGTTTGTCCTCAGCTATTGATTTGTGTTATTCTCACTACGGCAAATCTGTTACAGACAGCGTCAAGGCACATTCTACAAGAGCCTAGGCTTCTGTGATGGTGTACTGGAAAGGGATGAACTCTACAAGCATTCTAGAGCCTGCAACATGGTCCTCTGTACATACTTTTCCAAAGTATTATAAACTGAATTATTTTTTCATGTCCAGGACTGGTTTTGCTAAGACCATTCTGCACAGGCTGCTGGATCCTTGTCTTTCCTTCTCCCAGCTTGGATAGCTTTGGTAATCAACCCATATAGCCAAACGTCTAATGCAGCAGTGAGAATGATGAACATGGTACAGTTGTGCAATGTGCCCTTAACCATAACAGTAAATACTCAAATTCCTCACTGCTGCAGTAGCCGCACCAGCCCTACATCCCTCTACGTCTGTATGTAATTAGTTGTTGGGACATAAAGTTGCTACTGTTTATATCTTTTAGAGGTTCAGGATGAATAAGCTGTCTTATCTCTGTATGGGCAAGAAAATCCTGAAATAGTTTATACGCGAGTGTTTGTGTACCTCCAATGGGTTAACCAGTCAGCAGTAAGAGTGTAGGTGTGGGAAGGATCCAGATCTTTGTGAAGATGGCTGATTGTTGTATCCTAGTTAGAATACAAGCCGTATAACCAAAGGCTACTGCAGCAGTGAAGAATTCAAACTTTTGCTATGATATGTGCAACTTGCACAGTTGTACTTTTCCCAGACTTGCATGACTGGCTCATCAGTGTAGGAACAAAAGAGTCCTTATTCCAAGCAATACATTATTTTCTTCATTTATGTCGATCTTTGGGAATTTCTGTAAATTCTGAAAAATCAGCCTTGCAGCCCACTTGTTTGTTGAACTTCATAGGTTATCTAGATGCAGTATCACAAATCACACAGCTATCTCCCTCAAGACTGATGTCTCCTTGTGCAAGAGATCATTGCTAGTATGAAGCAGTGTGCAACCCTAAGGTCCCATTGCAACTTTCATAACACTTATACTTCATGTTAGATTCTTCATGAGGATTCTGCAAGAAATTCTTTCCATGCAGTGGTCCCTGTTAACACATTCTGCCCATCATCCAGTCAATCTCTCCTCCCACTGTCATCATCAAATCTCTAGGTGTTTTAACTTCCCAGCTGGTAATGTACAGATAGTTGTTTGTCCTCCTCCTCTCTTTGCCCATTGTGATCACAGATGCCTTCCTGTGTGGGAGTGGGGCATTTTGGGGAAGGGCAGTCCTGGCAATATGGTCTAGTAAAATGCCCATCTTCACATCAGTGTCCTGGAGATTAGGGCAGTTCTAGCATGTCAGGAACTTCAGGACTACCTTCTCTATGGTTTGATTTCTATCCAGCTGGACAATATCTGTGGTGTGGTACATCAACAAATGGGGGATTCTGCTCTTACCCACTATGTTGCAAGGCCATGAATGTATGGTAATGGGAAGTGCCTTCTCATTGTTTTCTCATAGCCATGCACGTACCAGGTTAATCCAATATTCTAGTGGATAATCTGTGTTGCTCCATCCTCATGCCTCAGAAGTGGCCTTTCAGTGATACAGTGGCAGTCGAAATTTCCAGCTGCTGGAGCCAGTCTTAGCGATATTTTTGCATCCCCTATCAATTCGAAGTACAGCAGCTATTTTGCCCATATCCGTCAAACAGACAGTCATCTGTGGACGCTCTAGTCCTTACTTGACCACCTGGTCTCCTTTATGCATACCCACCAGTTCCACTCGTAGCAAAGCTTCTTCAGAAAGCTTCCATGTGCAAGACAAAAGTCATTGTTATGGCCCTGTTCTGGACTCAACATGTTCATTTCTCTTGTCTATGGTCTCATCTACTACAATCTCCTTGGGTCCTTGATCCCCTTCTGGATATTCCCTCTCACCTATCTGGACATCAAGAACCTCAGGTTAACTGCATCATTTCTCCAGTTGCAGTGATGGCCAGAGTTTCCTTGCTGTTTTCTAGAGTGGTACATATATAGACAGCTGGACAAAAGTCTTCTTCCAGGAAAATGTATGAGTAAAAGGAAAAGGTTTTCAATCTGGGCAGCACAAAATGACCTTGTCCACTTTTTAACCCTCCCCCCTTGCATTCTTGATTTTTTTGGCAGGCCTTTTTCAGTCCAGTGCCAAATGTCCTATTGTTAAAATTCAGCTAGCAGCCATTTTTAATTTTCACATGGGCCCAAATGATGCAGCCATAACATCTCTGAGTATCTAAAGCCTTTTTGAAAGTTACTTTTCCATTGAGCCCTCCCATCATAGACCCAACTTCTTCTTGGGACATGATGTTGTAAGCTCTCACATAAACTCCCTTTGAGTACACTTCTGTGGTCTAATTTAAGTTTCTTTCTTGGGAACTTTGGTTTTGGTGGCCCTAACCTCAGCTAGACAGATGTCTGAACTTCAGGCCTTGTTCTGTAAGAATCTTTATTTGATCCTTCACAAGGATAGAGTTTCTTTCTCGCCCAAACCAAACTTTGAGCCTAAGGTAGCAATGAAGTCTGTCTTGAGCCAAGTTATACATTCACCTGTCTTTTTTTCTTAATCTAATAGGGAGAACATAACTTAGATGTCCATTATCAAATGATGAGATGCCCAGTTATTAAAATCTTTTTCTAAAGCCAAATTGGGATACAGAGTTTCTAAAGGTACCTTGACTAGATGGCTCTCAGACTTTATTTTCTTTATTTATAATTCCACAGGGCTACCCCTCTCAAAACAAACCAAGAGCACACCCTGTTTCAACTTCCATGGCTTTTTTTATACATTCATCATTGGATGATATCTTTGCTGCACCAACTTGGTCTTGTATGCATGCCTTTGTCAAACATTGCAGACTGGATCTGATTTCTAGATCCAAAGTAACCAGTAGTTCCACAATTCTTGAAGGTATCCTGCCATTGGACCAGTTGGGAATCCTGATAGCTGGGGAATCTGTCCCATCTGTCAAGATGGACAAGAGGGGGCAACATAAGATACAAAAGTTATGAACTTAGCATAATGTTATATCCTTGTTGTTCTCCATCCATCTCAACATCCCACCCCTGCTCCCCTTCCAAGTTGACACAGTATGTTTTGCCATATATCTGGAGGGTCATAATGGGCCAAAGCTGAAGCCTTTCATTAGGCAAGCTCTTTGTCATCAATTGCTCTTCTCCTTTTTTGTTTTTAGAGGTATTCCCATCTGTCTAGGGCAAACTCAATATATGGGACTTCTGTTAGAGCAGTGTGTTGTGGGGAAAAGGAGTTCAAGCAGTGGAGAAAGCTCTGAAAGTGTTGTTTGCTCAGATCCACCTTGAAATGGATAACTCATCTGTTGAGATGGACTATGAAGAGAAATAAGGATCTAACATTAAGGTAAGCACATAGCTTTCATTTTTCTATCCAGAACAAAAAAGCAGGGGAGAGACAATTTTATACATTCTGGATGTTCGCAGGTAGCTGAAATACTACAATGACAGAACAAAAACCTTCAGGATTTCTGATCACTTGTCTATTTCCTATGAAGGTAAGAAAAAGGGACAATCAATATCAAAATAGATTATTTCTAAATGATTGTCCCATTTTGTTAGTTTCTGCTACTCTCACCATAACAGGTTATTTATTTATTTATTTCACCTCTTTTTTTTTATACCAGGAACGTCCGTTTGGGTTAAAGAACCAGTTTTCAGCAGTGGCTTGGGGAGAAATGCTTTAAAGTACCAGGCAATTTTTTTATATATATATATATAAATATATATATATGTGTGTGTGTGTGTGTATGTATATGTGTGTGTGTATATATATATATATATATATATATATATATATATATATATATATATTTATAGAGAGAGAGAGAGAGATATTACAATAATTTTGTTTCGCACAAAAGGTAGGTATTTACACAGTAAGTATGTAAACATAATATGCGGAAATACACATTTAAAGCATTTGCATTTTAACTTTGTGTACAAAACAATATAATCAAAACATCCAGGAGCAGACAAAATAAGTTCTTATTTTCAGAAACTGGAGGATTGATATCTTACATTCTAAAGTATGGAGATGGAAAGTTATTTACTTCATTCATGTGACTAGAAAAACAGATAAGTTGTTGAGTTGCCATTACATTGTATGTCAGTCAGGGAGAAGAAATGCAGAAGATGCGTTAGCCAGAAGTGGATCAGCTGGGGGAGAAGAAGATAAGATTAGCCAGGAGTTGAACACAAGCATAGCCATGTATTATTTAGATGTTGTTTTAGGGGGGATTTAAAGGCTTCCAGGTTAGTAGTTGCCCTTGTGGTTAGGGGAAGGGAGTTCCAAAGTTTAGCTACAGAGTGAGAATACAGACTTTGTCCTGATACGTCTGAGGGAGTGAAAATAGCTAGGAGTTGTTTGACTTCAGACCTTAGGGTTCTACTAGGGGTGTACGGTTTTACTACATGACTAACAGCTGGGCATGCCAAGAGTTTGTAAATGATGTTGTGTAAGGTTAAGAGCTGGACATATAATGTAGGTGGTTAGGGAGTTCAAGCCATTGGAGCATATGTAGTGCTGTACAGTGATGTGTGTTGGTCTTTGAGTTAGTGGCAAATTTGGCCACTTTGTTATAACAACATTCTAATTTGGATCTGCTAGTGGCCTGTAGGTTTGTGAGAATTGTGGCATATAGTAGGGAGGGTAGAAGGAAGGTTTTGACAAGAGTGACTCTGGTTGAAGTGTTCGTGAAGTGTTTGTTCTTGTAAAGAATGCCTAGTTTCTGATGGGTTTTCTTTAATGTTAATGCTGGATGTGAAGATCAGATTTGAGCTGACTATCAATAATGACTCCTAGCAGTTTAACACGGACGGCTATTTCTATAACAGTGTTTGTGGAGTGGATTTTAAACTGGTCTTCATAGGTTCATAGATAGGTAGTAGGCTATTGGCCCTAGGGCCTATATAAGCCTAGCCAAAAAGGTACCCTGGTTTTCGCCACCCAAGAAAATTATTTTCCTGTGCCCCTGTCGAGCAGAGCCACAGAAGTAATCACTGGGGTGAGTTTCCAATTTCCCATCCAGTCATCAAGATTTTTCTTGAAGAGTGCTAATGAGGAGCTTTGTTTGATATAGATAGGTAGTTTGTTCCAGAGTATGGGAAGTCTCTGGGACAGGAATCTATCCCGCCAACATGTTCTGTTTATTGTGGTGACAAGATTTAGGTCCCTAGAGCGTGTAGCTCGGAGGGATTGGAATTTCTTTAAGTGGAGCATGTCCAACAGCTCTGGGTTTGACATAGCTTTGTATGTTAGGGAGAGATCGCCTCTGAGTAGGCGATATGCAACAGAGTAAAGCTGGAGTTTTTTGAGATGGTCTGCGAAGGGCATCTGTTTGAGGCCAGTAATCCTCTTTGTAATGTATTTCTGCGGCCGTTCCAGTTGTAGATGTCTTGTGAGGTACATACCAAAAGGGGCACTGTACTCTATAATGGGTCTAATGAGTGATGAGTAGAGGGGAACAATTACCTGTTTTTTCCTGGATGAGAAACCTTTTGTGATGAGGTGTGCCGTGTAGAAGGATTTCCTGACTACTGTGACAATGTGATTATCAAAGGAGAGACTACTGTCCACCTGTGTCCCAAGGTCTCTTATCAAACTTTTGGTGTTAAGTAGACTAACGCCTATGTGGTAGTTCATGGATACAGAGTTTTTACCAAAAGGGATGACAATGCACTTTTTGGCATTGAGCTTGAGGCCATGTCTTTTACACCAGGCAACTGTCTCATTGAGGACCTTTTCTAGGATGTCCACATCGTTAGGAGTTTCGATTATGGCTCCTAGTTTGCAGTCATCTGCGAACTTCATTAGCCAAATACCTTCTGTGTTCACCTGTACTTCAGAAAAGTAGATACCAAACAGGAGAGGGCCCAGGACTGAACCCTGTGGTACTTTGGTGACTGCTACTTTCACAGTGTGGGTTCTGCCAGTGAGCCATTAAGTTTATCTGTAATTCCAGAGTGGTGGGTGGTGTCGAAAGCCTTGGCGAGATCTAGATAGGCTGTGTGAACCACCTTACCCTCATCTACGGCTTTGGTGACTGCTTCAAAGAAGTTTATCAGGTTTAAGAGACATGATCTGCTTTTTACAAACCCAAACTGGGTGGGGTCCAGAGCTTGGAGATTACCACTGTCTTTGTTTATAAGTTCCATGATGATATGTTCCATGGCCTTGCAGACCAGGCTCGTCAGGCTAATGGGGTGGTAGTTCCCGGGGTCCATAGTGGATACCCCTTTGTGGAGTGGGGTAACTGTTGCTGGGCACCATTCAGTGGGCACAAAGCCCGAGGTGAGGCTATGACTGAACATGGTACTTAGGTGGGGTGCCAGTTCGTTCTGTAGTTTGTGTAGAACGTAGCCTGGGATGTTGTCAGGTCCCATGGATGCTGTGTTCTTGGCTTTGGAGAGTGTGTTTCTTTACCTGTGCAGGCATGATTACAGGAACTTTGTATTCTTCCGGTATAGAGATGGGCCCTTTAGGGAGTGAGGGGGGGTAAAGTTAGCACTGAACCTGTCTGCCAGGGTGTTGGCAATATTAGTTGGTTCTGTATATTTAATGCCATTGTGCTGTAACTCAGAACAGATTTGAGTGTTGCCATTGAGATTCTTGACATAGTTATAGAATGCTTTGTGGTGGTCTTTAGAAACAGTGACGATTTTGTTTTCATAACTAGCTTTGGAGGATTTTGAAGGATTTCAGCTTCTTACTGAGGCTGACCAGGGAGTTCCTCCAATCATGGGATTTTAGTCTTTTTTGCAGCAGTTTCTTTCTTCTGTTGTAGAGTTTGTTTATGGCAGGGTACCACCAGATTGGCTTTCTTTTTTTGGAAGATAGCATCTTAGTTCTGTTAGGGATAGCACAATCCTTGCACTCGTGTAAGTGCTTATAAAGTGCATTTGTGTAGGATTCAGCAGTCGTACCTCTGTTGTCTGTCTCGATCCGATAGTTGTCGTGAAGTTTCCCACTTCTGTCTTAAGAAGCGTGAAGTTGGCTTTGGCTAAATTTTTTAAGGTGGTTTCCCTAATGGGGGGTGGAGCTGGGTCTTTGTTAAAGGGAGTGATTTTTTGTATAAAAAAAGAGGGTTTTTTTAGGGTTAAGGAAGAGTTGGGAGTTAGTAAGCCAGGACTCAGTAGAGGTAAACGTTTGTTGTGTGATAGCGTGCAGTTGTGTAAGAGTGGGAGAAATGCAGATGACGGTAGAGTCATCTGCGTATTGTATTAGTGTTCCTAGGGATGAGGAAGTTTTCAGATCGATTGTAAAAATGTTAACAACTAGGGGGCCAAGGATGCAAGGATGGAACCCTGTGGCACTCCTGTAGGGGTGTGAAGAAAGGGAGAGATAGACTTCAACCATTTTACTGCCTGCTTTCGATTGTTTATGTGTTCTGAAACCACAGTAATGAGCGAGGTGTAATTCCTAGGTTGGAGAGCCTAGCCAGGATTAAGATGTGTGAGGCAGTGTCAAATGTTTTAGTTAGGTCAAGAAATAAGGTCTATAGTGACTTGCATCTCTAGCCCTATTTACAATGTCAGTGAAGGATAGGAGGACTGTAGAAGTGCTGTGATCTGGAAGGAAACCATGTTTGGTGTGGGACAGTAGGTTGTTATGTAGTAAGTATTTCATAAGCTGTTGGTGAAAGCATTTCTTCAATATTTTGGATATGAGTAATAGGTGACATTTTCCAGATGTTGAGAACTTTAAATTTAGAGATAGATCAGTTGATAAGAATACTGATGGGGTATCCAACAGAATCTTTAGCTAATTTAAGGTACTCTGGTGGGAAGTTATCAGCTGAGGTGGAGCAAAATTTAGATTTAGCAACATTCTTTTTATGATACTTGTAGGGACAGGTTGAAGTGAGAAATTAGATGGGTTATTAGAATGGGGAGCTTTGTGGTCATCAGGGTGAGGGTCAGGGAGTGAAGATGAGGCGGGGTTGATGGTAGTCGTGGAGCAAGGGGAGCTGAAGCTAGTTTTGGGGGAATTTGAGATAAGGGAGACAGAGTGTATAAAGTGAGTGTTAAGATCATGAGCTATTTGTACAGGTAGAGCTTTTGGGCTAGGGTAGTGTTCTTTTTTCGTCCTGGGGTTAAGTAGGGATGAGATGGAGGACCAGAATTTTTTAGGGCTAGTTTTGTACCTACACACACCAACTGGCTGATAGCCGAATAAACTAGAATAACAATATACAATAATAATATATGTAGTGTCTGCATATACTTTGCCAGCTAGTTTCACTGTGTGTGAGGTCTTAATTAGAATTTTGTACAATTGTTAAGAATCTGGTTGGGTTTGTTTGTTCTGATTTCCTGCTAGGAGTGTATCATATAACTTGTTTGCATTTAAAAGCATTTTCTAGAGTCTCCTCGATCCTTTATCTGTTTAAACATTCCTGCAGTTTTTTTCTACCTAAGTAGTGTTGGTAGTGTAGCATTGTCCATATTCAGGCTTGTGTTTTGGGCCTAGTTGTTTGTTAGTAGAGGCTCTGTGTCTGAGCACATGTTCCAGACCATCATAGCTTAGCCAAAGCCAGTATAGCATTTCAGTGAGAGTGAATTGTTTGTGGTCATTGGCTGACTGAGTTTGCCTGGAGTACGCCTTGGAGTAAGCACCTCATTAGTTCTTTCAAGCTTTTTTTAAAGTTGTTTCAGATTTCAACTTTGTTACTTAAGAAGTTAACTTGTGAGTGTTTCTGCCATTTCACACTGAGCTAATCGGAGGAAGGGCTCTGAGCTAACTAATCTGTGATATATAACATTAAGTATCCTGTTTGCTTATTTCTGAGTTATTTATAGCACTTTTATTGTCTGCATATACTTTGCTAGCTAGTTTCACTGTGTGTGAGGTATTAAGTAGAATTTTCTACAATTGTTAAGCATCTGGTTGGGTTTGTTTGTTCTGATTTTTGTTTCCCACCCTCCCTCTATTGGTATCCTGTTTTTATACTTGGTGGCTTTGCAGTTGCCCACCCCTACAGTCCGTTTGATCTGGGACACTCCTCCCAGTCTAGTGTTATTATCTCATTCCAACTAATCCAGGGAAAACATTTGAGAAGGCCAACCCAGTTAGTTTCTGCTCCTCCTTTCCCCTTTCCACAAAAAAAAAAAATTCTAAGCTTGTTTCCTGCCTTTCCTGTAAGTCATATAGACCAGATACAGATTTGCTGTATCCAGGACTGTTTGTAAGCTTCTGAGCCCCAAAGCCTTTCTGTGTTGGAGGGAAGCCTTCTAGCTTAATTTTGTTTCTTAGAACTTGCTAGTTTTCTAGTTTCAGCACTCAAATCTGTTTCTTTGAGCTCAGCACTTGTTCAGAACTCATTGTAAGCACTAAATAAGCTACAAATTACTATAGCACTCATCTTTCCTCACTTGTCTAGAGGAAAGCAGTTTTTAGTACTTAATAAATAAGCACCTATCCAGGCATGTATAAAGGTCAGCTCCCGGTGTTTTCTCCTGTCTACCTGATGAATCTTGCCATCTTGCGGCAATGCCGCAATTGCCTCATGTACACAGACAACCCTCTCCTCCTACCACCGAACACTACAACCTGTTAGAGATGCACTTATATAGCCAAACTGGAAGCAAAGCTCTCTTCACCCAAGACTGGACTAGACAGTCAAAGGGAGAAGGTAAACACTTGCACCACACCACACTCATCACATAGTCCCTCAAAACCTATACCACCAAAACACACACCTACATTCACGGAGGCTCTCAAAAAAAATCTACTCAAGCAACAGGGACCTCCAAAGCTGAAACGCAAGCAACCCCCCCCCCAACACAACCCAAATGACACCTAGCCTACAAACTCAGTGTGCCACTCAACCACAGCCCATAAGGCATAACAACGTACCCAACACTCTTAGTCATAGGTGACTCTATAGTCATGCACAATGATGTTCCACTCACCAGGCTAAAGAAGGAGAAAATTGCTATCAACTGCCTGTCAGGTGCCAGGATCCACCACATTACGCATGCACTCAGGTCACTCCACAACAAGTACAAATATGACTTTGTCATTGTCCATGTTGGTGTGAATGACCTGAGACGTACATCCCTGGACTTCATGAAAAGAGACATGAAGGAGCTGTCTGATCTTGTAGCCCAGGCAGGTGTGATACCAGCCCTGAGTATAATCCTGCCATCACCCAGAATGATACCACAGTACAAGGACAAAATGATTGACTTCAACAATTGTCTAAGCTTCTGGTGTCATTCTAAGGGGATCCAGTATCTGTCTGCCTGGGATGACATGATCGACAAACCACGATGCTTTGGCAAAGATGGCCTGCACCTTTCGCCCTTGGGATTCCGGATACTGGCTAAGGCTCTTGCCACCTCTATAGTGCCTTTTTTAGGCAAGATTCAAATGGCAAATTCACCACCGTAACAGGTACAAGCAAGCAAAATCTGAGGGTAATGCTACACAAAGCTTGAAGTCTAATCCTCAAAATGCACTCACTCGAGGCACTCCTTAAAATGGAGAAGATTGACATCTGTGCAGTAACCGAGACCTGGTTCAAGGCTCCAGAGAGCACCCCTGCATTACCATGCTATAATTCATACCACACTTTTCGGCCACCTAACCTGGACCGAAGCACTAAAGGCGGAGGCATGTCCATATTCATTAAGGATATCCACACCTCCAGGCTAGTTGCTCAGCATAATGCATCCGAGATTATCCAAGTGCAACTTATTCTGGGCAAGACCGCAATCCAAATTGTAGCTTGCTACAGATTCCCCCACCATGCCCCAGGATTCCCACTCCTCATTTCTTGATACACTGGAAAATAGAGTACAACCTAACACCCTAATAATGGGCAATTTCAACTACCCCACCATTAACTGGGAAAACTACTCATGTACCAACTCTTGTGCTCAACGTTTTCTGGAATTCATAAATTCCAATGCCTTGGATCAACTTATCCACACCCCCACCAGGGGGAGCAATATCCTAGACCTGGTCATTACCAATATGGGCAACCGGTGTTCCACACCAGAGGTCAATTCCTCGTTGGTCAGATCCGACTACAAGCTATTCACCCTAGACATCTACACCCCCCACCCCCACCCCCATTAGGGAAACCACTGTAAAAAATTTCTCCAAAGCTAACTTCACCCTTCTTAAGACAGACGTGGTAAACTTCACGACACCCATGCTAACAGACAATAGAGGTACGACTGTTGAATCCTATACACTTGCACTTTATAAGCACTTACACAAGTGCATGGATTGTGCAATCCCTAACAGAATCAAGATGCTATCCCCCCCAAAAAAGGAAGCCAATCTGGTGGTCCCCTGCCATAAATAAACTCTACAACAGAAGAAAGAAAATGTTGCAAGAAGAGTAAAATCCCATGATTGGAGGAACTCCCGTGGTCAGCCTCAGTAAGAAGCTGAGATCCCTCATAAAATCCTCCAACGCTAGTAACGAAAACAAAATCACCACTGATTCTAAAGAGAACCACAAAGCATTCTATAGCTATGTCAAGAATCTCAATGGCAACACTCAGATCTGCTCTGAGTTACAGCACAATAGCACTAAATATACAGAACCAACTGATATTGCCAACATCCTGGCAGATAGGTTCAGTGCTAACTTTACATCTCTCTCATCCCCTAAAGGGCCCATCTCTATGCAGGAAGAATGCAAAGTTCCTGTAATCACGGCTGCACAGGTAAAAAAAAAACACTCTCCAAAGCCAAGAACACAGCATCCATAGGACCTGACAACATCCCAGGCTGTGTTCTGCATGAACTACAGAACGAACTGGCACCCCACCCAAGTACCATGTTCAATCATAGCCTCACCTCAGGCTTTGTGCCCACTGAATGGCGCACAGCAACGGTTATCCCACTCCACAAAGGGGGAGCCACCACGGCCCCATTAGCCTGACGAGCCTGGTCTGCAAGACTAAGGAATGTATCATCATAGAACTTATAAAGAATGACATTGGTTATCTCCAAACTCTGGACCCTACCCAGATCGGGTTTGTAAAAGGCAGATCATGTCTCCTAAACCTGAAAGACTTCTTTGAAGCGATCACCAAAGCCATAGATGAGGGTAAGGTGGTTCACACAGCCTATCTAGATCTCACCAAGGCTTTCGACACCATCCCCCTCTCTGGAATTATAGATAAACTCACTAAACTAGGTATAACTCCCTATGTCATAAGATGGGATGCCAACTGGCTCACTGACAGAACCCACATTGTGAAAGTAGCAGACTCTAAATCCAACTTCAGACCAGTGATAAGTGGAGTACCACAGGGTTCAGTCCTAAGTTGGTATTTACTTCTCTGAAGTACAGGCTAACACAGAAGGTCTTTGGCTAACAAAGTTTGCAGATGACTGTAAACTAGGAGCCATAATCAAAACTCCTAACAATGTGGACATCCTACAAAAGGGCCTCATTGAGACAGATGCCTGGTGTCAAAGCCATGGCCTCAAGCTCAGTGCCAAAAAGTGCATGGTCATCCCTTTTGGTAAAAACGCTGTACCCATGAACTACCACCTAGGCGGTAGTCTACTTAACACCGAAAGTGTGATAAGAGACCTTGGGACACAAGTGGACAGTAATCTCTCCTTTGATAATTACATCGCCACAGTAGTCAGGAAATCGTTCTGTATGGCACACCTCATCACAAAAGGTTTCTCATCCAGGAAAAAAGAGGTAATTGTTCCCCTCTACTCATTAGACCCATTATAGACTACAACATCCCTTTTGGTATGTACCTCACAAGACATCTACAACTGGAAAGGCCACAGAAATACCTCACAAAGAGGATTACCAGCCTCAAATAGATGCCCTACGCAGACCATCTCAAAAAACTCCAGCTTTACTCTGTCACATATCGCCTACTCAGAGGCGATCTCTGCCTAACATACAAAGCTAAGTCAAACCCAGAGCTGTTGGACATGCTCCACTTAAAGAAATCCCAGTCCCTTTGAGCTTCACGCTCTAGGGACCTAAACCTTGTCACCAATAAACAGAACATGCTGGAGGGATAGATTCCTGTCCCAGAGACTTCCCATACTCTGGAACAAACTACCTATCTATATCAAAGAAAGCTCCTCATTAGCACTCTTCAAGAATAATCTTGATGATTGGATGGGAGATAGGAAATTCACCCCGGGGATCACTTCTGTGGCTCTGCTTGACAAGGGGCACAGAAACATAATTTTCTTGGGTGGCAAAAGCCAGGGTACCATTTGGCTAGGCTTATATAGGCCCTAGGGTCAATAGCCTAGTACCTACCTATGAATAACAGAAAAACAACAAAAACCACTACCAGTGGCAAATCATGGAACATCCTATTTTTATTCACTTTAAAACATAAAACTAAGCACTTTCACCCTTATAACAAACAGGCTTCTTCACAGTCGTCATAATGCAAAATCCCATTACTTAAATACTCAATGTGCTACAGTACAGTTGTCAATTAAGTAAACCTCACTTACTTAACGTAGCCCCGACCCTAACCTACCAATTTTAAATACCAATGCACATAAAAACATTAACCAGAAAATATAAAACTTTGAACAATAATATGTGTTTTTGTATGTATTAACAACTTAATGAACAATAAAACATAAAATATACATTGGCACACCTACATTCAATTAAAACTCGTTCCTTTAGGTAAAAAATATATAAATGTAAGAACCTAGCACGTATATAAACCAATAATGCTATAAGGATAGAGAGAACATGGTTGAAAATGTTATCTATTTCTGATATGTTTTTTTTTTTTACTCCTTAAGTATCCAGCCTAAAGCTGGTTGGCCCTTTCTTTTAAAATTGCTGAAATAGACACACAATCATTAATTCCAAATTTTTGCTTTGCATTTAGCCTAATTTGCCACTTTGTCTCTCGTATTTCAACCTCCAGTTTTGCATCCCCACCTTTTTCATTGCGATTTACCTTATCAATTATAAAAAATAAAAATCTTTTAAAATTCACACCATTTGTGCTGTGCATGTAAAGGGCACTACAAACATTTCCATTCTTAATATCCCTAACATGTTCAGCTATTCTGTCCCTTAATCTACTGGTGTTTTTTCCTGTATAAAATCCTGGGCATGCTGTGCAAGTTGTCACATATACCACTATCTTGGTGTTACAGTTGCATCACCCAGGACATTGTAGAGTGCTGTTGTATCCACGTATCGTTGATAAATCTGCAATACTTTCAGGCCCCACATTTGTACATACAAGACTTAATAATATTCCAGATTTCTGTCATTACCCTCCATTATGTTTTTTAGGTTGTTACCCCTACTGTATGCTATTTTAGGTTTCATACCTAACTTGTTTTTCAAATCTTCATTCAAATTCAAATCCCAGAATTTATTAAGGGAGGATATGAGGTATCATGATTGTATTGGATCACCATTGCATCATTGTTGAACTCAGTATGGTCAGGTCCTATCTTCCCATTGTCTGGCATTTTCAAAATAGGGGTAAAATTTGTTCCTCTTTTCTTGTAAATGTCATTCCTAATTTTTAACAAAAATATCAAGGGGTAGCCTCCGTCTCTAAACATGCTTATCAAGGTAGCCATTTCTTCTGGAAAAGTACTGTCATCAATTGTCAATCTGGATAGTCTAACCATTTGACCTTTTACTACGCTTTTTTCTGGTCTGGGGGGGGTGATGGCTATCATAATGAAGTAACACATTTGAATATGTCTCTTTTCTATAAATACTACTTGACGATTTACCTCTCAACTCATCTATTTTCAAACAGATATCTAAAAATTCTATCTTTTATCTATTCTGGTATGTCTTAATCATTTCTTGCTCACAGGATTATTATATCGTCCAAGAACCTCACATAAATCAAAGTCTGAGATGTAAAGGCAGAGGAAAAGACATACGTTTCCCATTACAGTAGTAGTGAATTGGCAGAAGTGGAGGGAATACCTGGCCCCCATAGCAACTCCCACTGTCTGGTGAAAAAATTCTCCCTCAAAAAATGAAAAATTATTCACCAGTACCAACTCCATAAAGTCCACTAACAAGTTCACCTTGAACATGACCAATACCTTTACATCCCGTCAGGCTTCTGTGAAAGTAATCAAGTCCTATATCATAGAGTATGATAAAAAAAAAAAAAGATTCTTAACATCCAGTGTCAAAAATATATATATTCTGTACTCAAATTAATGCCCTTAAATATCTCTAGGCAATGCCAAAAATCATGTAGAATGTTTTTTATTTTCTAGAGCCAGTCTCAAATGCTTATCTATGTAGGCTGCTATAGGCTCAGTTTGGGACCCTTTTGCAGCCACTATTGGTGTGAAAGGTGGATATTATTGATTTTTGTGGATTTTTAGTATCCCAAATATAACTGGGAAAGTGGGTGTCAACAGTAAGGTATTTAAACTTCAAAGCCTCAATAGTACCTTGAAAAAAGCATCTAAGATAGCCGAATCAATTTTGGCATACAACCTACTGATTTCATTTTTTGAAAATCTTTCGTAGGTGGAGAGGTCATTTTGTATGTCATACATCTTCACACATAATCAGTTTGTGCCATAATAATAACCTCATCCCCTTTATCAGGTTTCATAATCCTATAATTTTTATTGGTAGACAATTCTTTCAAGATAATTCTTTCTTCTTGTGTTAAATTATCAACACTCATCCCCTGAGTGTTTGCAGTTTTCCTAAAATCAGTTTGATACATTCGGTTAAATGATGTAGTTAAAGGCTTCAGAGGAGTAATGAATGTACTCTTTTTGCAATCCTCATTTTTGTGTACAAAAACAGACGTAAATTTAATTGTCTTGTATATAATTTCAAGCTAATCAACAACTTTGATATGTCTGTTTTAAAATAAGGTATAAAGGAAATCCCTTTCCTTAGTAGGTCCATATGGGTTGCTGTGACCTTCAAACCACTGAAATTATAAATAGAAAATCCATTATTTTCATAAACCTGCAAAGTGGAATTTTCATTGTCAATAATGTCCAATGTTACAGTCTCGTTGTCAACTGAAATGAATGACCCCTCCTGCGTGTCCCATTCCTGGTCCGTCCATGATTTTCGATTACCCAACCAGCCCCTTGGGGCCTGTCTGTCCTGATTCCTCAGGCGTTCAGACCTCCTCAACTAGGGGGAGTCCTCTAAAAAGCCTTCCTGTTCTCTCCCTTGATTGTCATTTCTTTGTACATATGTACCATCAATGTTCTTGTTATTAATCCCCTCATTTTCGTAAACAGAATTTCCCTGTTGCCTGTTTTTTTTTTTTTTTTTTTTTACCAGGGTTGGGTAAGCTTTGTTTTTACATAATCCTGCTTGCTCCATTGAAGTTTACGCTGTTTCTTATTCATGTTCTCACTAACAAAATTTGTCCAAGTCACTCATAGTCTTATTGTAGTTAACCAAATATTGCGAAAATAAGTCAGTGGTGATACTCCGATTAAGTTCAGAGATCTCATTCTAACTTTTTAAACTTACTTTTGTTGTCCTTGATTAAGATGCTCATAATTTCACATCTCGTTTTGTCAAATAGCTCCATTAACTCATAGTGTGCAGCGGAACCACTCTCAATCCCCACAGGGATACCTCCAAACATGAAGGCCCTTCTGGACCTGTTTTGAGTCCAACGATTTACTCAAGAAAAGCATTGTCAAGTTGTATTGACCTGTATTTCCTGCAAAGTTTCTCGAACGATGAAAGCTGCATTTGGAGTGTCCCCATATTTGTTCCTTCTCATTTGGACAATGAAAAATTCTAGTTTGGTGCTGTAAACCAGTCACTGAAGTTTAATTGGCTCAGGATTGGATATTTCATTTCTTACTTGAACATTGGACGCTAGAGGGGTGTGAAATGTAAGTAAGTCCATTTGGGTATTAAGTGAATTATTCGCAACACCACTGTTTCTCCTTTCATTAATAAGGTAGGCTGAAAGTCTTTGCGCCAACTGAGTGAGCTCACAGATTAGGGTCTCCGTTGGAATAATCCAAGGCTAGTGAAATTGTCCCGTTCAAGGCTGCTGGTGGGTTCAAAACTAAGTAAACACAGAAACTGGCTGATAGCTGCCGAATAAACTACAATAACAGAAAATCAGCAAAAAAACACTACCAGCGGATAGAGTGTAGGGAGGCAATAGAGTATATAAAGTGAGTGATATGATCATGAACTATTTGTACAGGTAGGGCTAGGGCAGTGTTTTTTTCTTTTGTCCTAGGGTTAAGTAGGGATGAGATGGAGGACCAGAATTTTTTAGGGTTAGTTTTGTACCTATGTTGGATGTGGGTATAACATAATTGTTTGTCTTTATTGACTTGCTTCTTTACCTGGTTGTGGGCTTTTGTATAGTAGTATATTGTTTTTCATTTTCACTCTTTCCAGTGATCCCAGGCTGTATCCTGTTTTTTTCATGAGGTTTTTATATGCTTTAGATAACCAAGGAGCAGGATTGTTTCTGACTCTTTTGGTGTGCATTGGAGCAACGGTATTAAGTATAAAGGTAGTGTTGAAGTATTGAACTGTCACATCTAGAGGGAGATGCTTCAGGACTAACCAGTTTATATTCCTTAATAGTTCATTGAACTTATCTTGAGAAAAATTAGTTAGATTGCAGATGTTTTTCAGGGTGTGTTTTTTAGGTAAATCAGTAGAGGCTCTGAGGGCATATGCTGGGTAGGTGATCACTTAGGATGTTTGGAAATGTAGCTGTAGTAGAAAAATTTGAAGAATGGGATACTAAAATCCAATCTATGGTAGTTTGATGGGTGTAGTTATTGCTGTATCGAGTGGGACGGTTGATAATTTGAGTAAAACCAAAGAGGTTAATACTATTGGATGGATTTTGAGAAGAGAGTGCTAACCAGTTGATGTTTACATCACCTAAAATGATTGTCTCATGGTTGATTGTGAATTGAGTATGGGTTTATTTTGCCCTGGGAAATATATAGTACTATGATACAGATTCGTTTGGCCCTTTTAAGATTTAGAAAGGATATAAGTATCTCAGCAGTTGAGAAGGTGGGGATGTTGGTAATAAAATGCATGATGTTAAAGGTGTCTGGATAGAGTAGGGCTACTTCTCTACCTTTTTTGTGGATTCTATCAATTCTTGCTTTGCTGAAGTTGGGTGGTAGGATTTCTGAGTCTTCCACATGGGAGTTTAGCCAAGTTTCTGTTAAGGCTAGTAAGTCTGGTTTGTAGTGATCCATGTATGTAAGGGGGTTATCTTGTTACGCAGGCTTCTCAGTTTTAGTATTATTAAATTTAGGTCACTTTAGACAGGATGAAGGCCCATTCTACTAGGGCTTTGGCTCTTTCTATGGGTTTTGGAAAGAAGTGTACTTTAGAAATATACCAGAGGCAACAACTTGGTCATCTGTGCACACTTTTGCCAAGCACTGCTAATTAGATTCTTTCTCTAGGTCCATACTTTGCCAGGACTATTCTCCCGAGGCAACTTGGCTTTTATCTTCCTCCTTCCTCCTCCCCTTCTTTTTAAGCTCTGATATTCAACTCATATAGCTTAGGCTACTGCAACAGTGGTCTAATGATGAACATAATACTGTTATGTATTATAAAATTATTGTAACAGTAGATGTTCTAGTTGATCTCTGTTGCAGTAGGAACACCCTCCCACACTCCCCTGTACTTTATGCTAGGGTGTGGATACTTTTTTCCCTTTCCCTTTTTCCCTAGCACAAACTTAGTACGCAGGGCTCTATTCTCACTTACTCTGAGGCAAGATGTCTGTGAAGGATTAACTTCCTAGCCACTCACTTTATAACACTCTTTTTTTTCTAATTCAGGTGTTCGAGCTCATGGAAGGCCCCTTAAGCTTTGGATGTTGTCATATCCTGGTCAGGATGGTAACCCATATAACTTAGGCTACTGCAGCAGTGATCTGTTTGAACGTCCAGTGTTATATTACGTTAGCATAGTCAACTGTAATTTTTTGTTCCTTATCCGTCCACAGGGTTATACACTCTTGGATGCTGTGGTCTACCAATGGCCATCAGGGATAATACACGTCTTCCTGCCTTCCCTTGTTAATTCTTTAGACAGGTTGTGAATGGCCAAGGTAATTAATTCTCATAACCCTTTTTGTTCTCGACAAGTATGACTGTTCATCATTAGACTGCTGTTGCAGTAGCTTAAGCTATATGGAATGTATCCTGCCAAGGACTGGACATCTGGCTGATGTTAAAATATTTTGCACATTCCATGTACCCATATGTCTAGGAGGCACAAGAGTCTGCCTGTATAAAAGTGTACATACAGGGGCAAAATGCCTGTTGCAGTAGCTTAAGCTATATGGAATGTATCCTGCCAAGGACTGGACATCTGGCTGATGTTAAAATATTTTGCACATTCCATGTACCCATATGTCTAGGAGGCACAAGAGTCTGCCTGTATAAAAGTGTACATACAGGGGCAAAATGCAGAACTTTTAGTTGAAGAAACCAGACAGAGTCGTTCTTTGCTGCATCTTTAGTGGTTTGTCAGGCATCTAGTTCAAAATATTAGGCAGATATGTACCTCACTGGAAATTTTCTTTCCATAGTTCTCTGAAGAATTGCACTGTTTTTTGCTTATTTCTAAGAGAAAGTAGACACTTGCATGTTGACAGTATATTCCTTACATAGATTTCCACAGTTTGTCTTTTGTGCTTGGGAGAGGAGTATGGTGTCCAGTTGTGCTCTATTTGTTTTATCGTTTACCACTTAAATGATAAGGAGACAGCTAAGCTCCCTGAAGCTTTGCACAGAAAACCCAGATGCTTAAAGCCCTGACACAACCAAATATGGATTCTACTGCCAGTATCTCTGACATATCTCTTTTGATTGTCGGAAAGGAAGAAGACATGAGAGAGGTTCCTGTAATGTCTCTTTGCTGTATCCTGTCTTTCCCAGTCCTCAGTAGGCAACTCTTCTGTGGCCATATTGGAGCCCTCAGACAATTCATTTGTTTCCTCTAAAACCCTGTGTTGCTGTTCCCTTGGGAAGCCATTAAGGGTCAGGAGTACTGCTCATTCTCTAGGGCCAGATGCATACCTGCTTCAGCAAAGGGATAAACATGCTTGGTCATTCCGGAAGGAGCTGATGGAGCTCTGCAGAATTTAGTTAGGGAATAGGTACCTTGCTCCTGCGCGGAGGTCTGGATGTCTAAGTCTGCTGATGTTTCTTTTTAGAATCTCCAAAGACTCAGAAGGTTAAACACCTCTGTACTCCCACTTCCATTTTTTTCTAAAGAATACAAAGAGGAGGAGTTTACTTTGCAGGCTTTATTTGCTTAAAGGTTTCAGAAACTTCAAGCTGCTTCTTTTTGCTTCAACAGTTTTAAAAAGCAGAGCTCTTCCTCTCCCTCAGGCACTAATTCTGATATTAAGAAAACTGGGTTAGATTATACTTCCCTAGTATCTTCACCCAAAAACTTGGAATCAGAATCTGAAGAAAAGATTTCTTTAAATTCTTCTCTGGAAGAATCTCTTTTGCAGACACTACAGGGAAGATGAAGGAATTATTTCAGTGGGAGCTAAAGGAAGTGTCTGACACACAAAAAGGAAGTATTTAGACTTTTTACATGAGAAAGCCTTAACCCAGGTTATGTTCCTCCTGTCATGGGGCATTAGAGGATGCCTTTAATGCTGTCAGTGCTACTCCTTGCAGTCATGTGACTGCTTCCGGGAAGCTCAATAAACTTTACAAGGTACCACAGTCTCATGAGTTCCTTTTCTGTAAACCTCTAGCTCTTTATTTCCTTGACAAAAAGTTCTGGATCTAGACATGTTACTGCATCTCATCCTGTACAGTCAGAATAGAATGGCAGAGCCTTTGACAAGAACTGGAAAAAGGTTTGCACACTTTCCACCCTGGCCTTTTAGAACTGCTAATTGGCAAGTACATGTCTAAATATCTAAATAGCTTCTGACATCATTTGCTGATATGAATAAAGATGTTAAGTTGTCAATCTCGCCTTCATTCTTGCTTGATGGGTTCGGAGCCGATCCTCGGCTCCGACTCGGCGCTTGCTTTAGCTCGAGAACTCCTTTTACCAGCTCGAGGCAGCCCCATATCCCATGATGCAAGGCGGTAAGTACCTAGATCTCGTTTGCCGCTTCGCTTAGGAGGTCTTCTTTTTACCAGCTCCTGGTAAGTTGTTCACATTTGTGATTTTTCAAGCCCCTTTTTAGTCTAAAACTAATTTATTGATAGTTTAAGTTTATTTTTCTACCCTTTCTGACAGAAATTCCCTGTCTCTTTTAATTTTTTGTTAGTCAATTTTCCCTATCCCATCCCCCCCCCCCCTGTTAGGGTGTGTGT
Source organism: Protopterus annectens (assembly GCF_019279795.1). Lineage (NCBI taxonomy): Eukaryota > Metazoa > Chordata > Ceratodontiformes > Protopteridae > Protopterus > Protopterus annectens. The sequence goes on along the minus strand of NC_056728.1, from coordinate 249,918,703 downwards.
GTTGGTTTTTTATAGAATACCTCTTGGTATTTTGTTTAATTTAATTTTGACTGGTGTGTCTGTGTGTTGTGTTTTTCGGCACCATGTCAAAGGAGAGGGTCTCAGGTTTTAAGAAGTGTGACTCGTGCTGTCAGAAGATGTCTCTGACAGACGGTCACACTTCTTGCCTGTATTGTCTGGGCCCTCTTCACCTGCAGGACTCCTGTGCTATTTGTCACTCCTTCAGCCAGAGAGTCCTGCAGGAGAGACAATAAGTTGATTCTTAGGGGCCTTCTTAAGCCGGAGGGCTCTCCGGCTAAGTCGGCTCCACCAAAATCAACAAAACCTGCCAAGGCCCAGGCTTCTGTATCTAAGCCTGCGGCCTCGGCCCGACTGCATTGAGTCGAGATCGGCTCCGCTGGAGCCGATTCTGGCTTGACAGCTTTCGGCACCGATGGCTATCGGTGCCGAATCTGTATTGTCCACTTCGATGTCGGCTCCGATCGGTTCCGACACCCATGTGGCACAGGCATCGGTGTCGGGTCCGATCGGCTCCGCCACCGTTACTTTTGTGGCTGTATCGGCTCCGGCTGGAGCCGATACATCGGCGTTCTGTCGGCTCCGAGAAGTCGGCGCCGACAGGATCTGTAGTATCGGCTCCGATGGCTCATTCCAGGAAGAGGTCGAGGTCTCCTTCCTTGGAGCCGATACTTTCGCCCGGCTTCACCTCTTCTATCGGAACGGAGCCATCGGAGCCGATCTTCAAGGTCATCCAGGTTGTCAGATCATGACCTAGAGAGTGGTCAGTAGATTACTCAAGTCACAGGTACTGGCCCAAATGTTACACAGTCCGTCTCAGCAGACGACTGTTGGTCCACACCCCGTTACAGTTCCTCCTTCAACTCTACCCCAGAGCTTGGAGTTGGAGTCTTCGGGCATGGTTACTGCTACGGCTGGAGGACGGATACCCCCTTCTGTTCCTTCAGCCTCTACTCTTATCTCCTCTTCCTTAGAGGGATTCGGTGGTCGGGCTTCCATGGTCTCCTCCGAGGGGGTGAGTGGCATCGGACCCTTGTCCGAGCCCGCTCTTCCCCTTGGAGCCTCGGCCTTGGTGAGCTCGGCTCCGACATCTGCCTCGGAGACTTCCCTTTCGGTGGTCCCTGTAGTTCCTAGCTCTTCGGAGCGGGTTCTCTCGGACCTGCCTGGGAGGGGAGCATTCGAGGTGATGAAGAGTGTACTGGCCACTGGTATCAGTCAGCAGTCTGTTCCCGTAGCTCCTCCCTCTATAGTACCTGTTGACATCTCTGCCACTTCTCTTGCTACAGGACCCAGAGATCCTCCACCTCAGGTTTCCCCATTGGGAATTTCCCCCTCTTCCGAGGATTCTCCTGATGTTTCGGGAGATCCTCCTAGGAAGAGGACTTGTAAGAGGAAGCATGTAGACTCCCCGAGTCTGTCACTCGGATACTGACTTTGATGAGTCAGAGGGATCCCCTAGATCCCCCACTGAGGATGTCTCCTTCTCAGACATCCTAGAACTTCTGAAACAGAGGGGAAACTGGCCCACCAACAATCCCTCTGAGGATGAGTCAGTATACCTAGAGGCGTTTGGATCTCGGCCCTCCACCTCCTGGGTGTCTCCGCCTTCGACCCCTTATGCAGGTTATTGCACGAAGGCGTGGGCAGCTCCTGACTCTGTAGAGCCAGTCCCTAGGAGGCCTTCTAAATTTATCACTGCCCCTAGTGATAAACAATTCCTTACCAAGGGTGTCCCCGCTGATGCCATGGTGGTGGCTGCGCCACCAAAAGGAACTTGCAGATCCTTCCGTGCCTGTCCATCCTCCTAATAAGGACTCTAGGACCATGGATAGGTAATGTAAGCGGATGTTTTCCTCAGCGACCTTTGCTATGCTCGCTGAATTACCTATGTCACTTCACCAGACTCCAAAGAGATATCCTGAAGGAGCTGGGAGAAGTAGTTCAGGATCCTACAGCTGCAGGGGCTCAAGAAAAGATTGCTTCGCAGCTAGGAACCCTCAATTCCATTGCTAACTCCTCCATGCGGCTAATATCTTATGCTGCGGATGGAGCGAGTAGAGCCGCAGGCACAGGTGTGGCTCTTAGACGCCAAGCCTGGATGCGGCTATGTGATTTTGCGGATCCCTTTAAGGCGTCCTTCACAAATTCTCCCTTTGATGGGTCAGCTTTGTTTGGCCCTCAGGTGAAGGAAACCTTGACCAGGTGTGAACAGGACGGCAAGACTCTTTCTGCTGTTGAGTCCGTTTTTCCACCCCTTCTAGGCCTTATCCCAAAGGACAGAAGGGTGGAAAGATGTGGTTCCGTAAATCCCAAGGAGTCACGCCGGATTCACGTGGTCAGTTTACCCCTAGAGGCAGAGGGGGTAACAACAACAGACGCCGCTCTAGAGGCAGAGGGGGTCCGAAGAACCAGGGAAACAGGGAGCCTCTCTGATAAGCCCTTTCAGCATCCCTGAGGTGTTGCCCGGCTGTCCCTCCTTGGAGGCAGTCGGGGGAAGATTATCACTGTACCCAGAAGCCTGGCATTCCCTCACTCAAGACAGATGGGTACAGTCGATCATATCCAAGGGTTACATAATTCCTTTCGAGGAAAGTCCTTCCCTCAAGTTCCCTTCCAGATGTACCACCCGGTCTAAGGGACATTGCAGAGTTAGAAATAGCAAAACTACTGCAAAAGAGCCATACAGAGAGTTACAATAGACCATTCAGAGCCCGGAATCTACTCAAGGTTCTTTTGGTCCCCAAAAGACGGAGACTGGAGACCAATATTGGATCTCAGCAGACTCAACAAGTCTGTCAGGAGGACAAGATTCAATGGTCACTCTTCAGTCAATTCTGCCCTTCTTACAGAAGGACAACTGGATGTGCTCAATAGATCTTCAGGACGCGTACTATCACATCAAAATTCACAGACGCTCCAGGAGATTTCTCCGCTTTCGGCTGGGGTCCAGTCATTTCCAGTTCAGAGCCCTGCCCTTTGGTCTCACTACAGCCCCCAGAGTGTTCACCAAATGCATGGCAGTGGTCACGGCTCACCTGAGACGTCAAGGATTCCATGTGTTTCCGTATCTCGACGACTGGCTCCTGTCAGCCACCACCAGGCATCAGCTTATACAAGCCAGGGATTACACAATAGACCTTTGTTCTCTTTTAGGCATCTCAATCAACTTCGAAAAGTCATCCTTATCGCCCTGCCAGTCTATTACCTTCATAGGCAAACTTAGACACTGTTCGGATGTCAGCTACCCTTACAGAACAAAGAGTTTCAGACATTCAGACTCATGTCAGGATCATTCTGGCCAGCAGGAAAGTACAGGCCAGAATGGTTCTAAAGGTATTAGGTCTCATGGCTGCGGCCATTACTCTTCTTCCCCTGGCTCGATTCTACATGCGCCTCCTTCAGTGGATGCTGTTCACACAGTGGTCATACCAGCAACTCCCAATGCGTCACCAGATTCTGGTGACACAGACATGCAAACAGCATCTTGCTTGGTGGATCACATCGTCTCAGGTTCACCAAGGCAGGTGCTTTGTACCCCGTCCCCGATAGCCACTGTCACCACGGATGCCTCCCTGATCGGGTGGGGGTCATTATCAGGGCAGGATGGTTCATGGGACGTGGCAACCGCTCGAGTACCATCTGCACATAAATGTCCTGGAGATGAGAGCAGTGCTTTTAACGTTGCAAGCCCTCAACGACTTTCTTCCCGTAGGGACAATTGCAGTCCACACAGACAACATGTCTGTAGTTTGGTATATCAACAAACAGGGCGGAACCAAGTCCTACCCCTTGTGTCGAGAAGCGCTCAGACTTTGGCAATGGGCGATCTCCTCTCATCGGTTTCTGGTAGCAACGCATATCCCTGGGAAAACCAACATTATAGCGGACAGATTGAGCAGAGCTATCCTCATGCCTCACGAGTGGTCTCTCAAGCAATCTATAGCGGAAGAGATTTTTCTGGAATGGGGTCGTCCATGTTGCGATCTTTTGCTACTCCCCAAAACAGCAAATGTCCAGACTTCTTCAGCCTCTTCCCTCTATCAGGCCATCCCCCAGAGACGCTCTGACCCAGGATTGGCCCCAGGGACTTCTTTATGCCTTCCTCCATTTCCTCTGATCCCTCAGGTGATCCAGAAAGCTACCGCTTTGAGAGCCAAATTGATTCTCATTGCCCCTTACTGGCCTCGACAAGTTTGGTTCCTGTTCCTCCATCATCACCTTTTGGTGCAGCCGTGGCATCTGGACCCAGTGCCAGATCTACTGATTCACCAATCCGGTCAGCTGCACCGGTCAATCCCTTCTCTCAACCTCACAGCATGGTTGCTCCACTTCCTTCCTTAGCCAGGCTTCCTTTGATCTCTAACCCAGTTAGAGACATCATAGTAGCTTCACTAAAATCCTCTACCAGGAGGATTTACACAAGCAAATGGAAACGTTTCTCTTATTGGGCTAAGGCCCAAAATATTGATCCTTTTACTGCCCCTGTTCAGGCAGTTCTGGACTTCTTAGCAGAAATTTTTCATGCAGGCTCCTCTTCTTCCACAGTCAGAGTTCAATTGGCTGCTATTTCTAATTTTCATGTCGGGATAGCAGATCATAATATTATGTCCCATAGGCTCTGCAGGGCCTTCTTGAAAGGAATTTTCTTACTAAAGCCTCCAATCAGGAATCCTCCTCCTCAGTGGGATCTAAATTTAGTGCTGACATCCTTGATTCTTCCCCCCTTCGAGCCAGCTTTTTCTTGTTCCCTGAAATATCTTTCTTGGAAAACTTTATTCCTAGTGGCTATTACATCTGCCAGGAGGGTGTCTGAACTTCATGCTCTTTCGGTTCGACCCCCCTGATTTTTCACAAAGACAGAGTATCTTTGAGAACTAATCCATCCTTTTTACCTAAGGTCGCTTCAAAGAACAATCTGAATCAATCCATTGATCTCCCTGTATTTTTCCCTAACTATTCAGATAGAGCTGAACAAAAGCTACATTATCTTGACGACCACCGTCAACTTAGATTTTATTTGGATAGAACAATAAAAATTAGAAAATCTGATCAACTTTTTGTTTCCTATGCGGATAATAAAAAGGCCTTCCTGTTTCTAAAGTGACTTTGTCCAGATGGCTTTCTTCGGTCATCACTGAAATTTATACGCTCAGGGGAAAACAGCTGTGCTCAAAACCTAAAGCACATTCAACTAGGAGTTTAGCTACTTCTACAGCTTTTCAAGCTAGACTTCCTTTGGACACTATTTGTGCAGCGCCACTTGGGCCACTCCTCACACTTTTGTTTCCCATTACAAATTGGACTTGGCCTCCAGGGACAGAGCCAGTTTTGGCTCTACAGTCCTCAAGAGTTTGTTCCATTGAGCCACCCAGGATAGAGGTGCTAGGGACGGTCCCATCAAGCAAGAATGAAGGCGAGATTGACAACTTAACATTAAGAAGTTATGTACCTACCATAACGTTCCATGTTAGTTGTCTTCTCGCCTTCTTTCTTGACCCTCCCTCCTTCCCCTGGCCTGGACAGACCTTGTATAAGAAACTATTATGCTAAAGACCATTCAGACCTGGTCCTTTTTCCATCTGTAAGTTTCTTCTTCCTTTGGGAAGTATTTTATGCTTGGTGTTATTGCCCTTTGTCAACAAACGAGATCTGGGTACTTACCGCCTTGCATCATGGGATATGGGGCTGCCTCGAGCTGGTAAAAGGAGTTCTCGAGCTAAAGCAAGTGCCGAGTCGGAGCCGAGGATCGGCTCCGAACCCATCAAGCAAGAAAGAAGGCGAGAGAAGACAACTAACATGGAACGTTATGGTAGGTACATAACTTCTTATTATTGCAGATCTACTATCTCTGTATATTGTCAACATTACTTTTTGTGCTTTCATCAGTTACCTGAATCACTAAACATTTGAGATGATTTTGTGATACTGCAGATGTAGTATGTAGAGCTGCAGCAACTGGATCAGTACTGCTTGTGTATGCTTGGCTAAGTGTTTGGCCTAAATGTTACTGAGGATGTTAAATCTGGAATTCGTAATGCTCAGCTTGATAAAGAGGTCTTATTTGGCACGTAATCTGATGATCTTGAGAGATTTGATGAAAGCAGAAACTTCCAAAGGATAAAGTAAGTATGTTGATCTCCTGTTTCTAAATATAGATGACATTACCCTTCTGACCGTGCACCATTTAGTAGTAAACATTTAAACAATCCAAGCAAAAGTCAGGAAAGCAGCAATTTAAAAAGCATTGTCAAGACAGCTGTAAGAGAAAGGGTGGGGGGCACCTCATTCTCAGTCGTAGTCAGAGGAAAATGACAAACATATGTCCCTCTTTCCTCCCTCCTCTAGCAACTGTCTAAACCTTCCAATGAATCTTTCTCTGGATCTCCCTGTGTGGTAGCAGGTTATAACAGATTCTTGGATATTACAAATCAGTCAAAGTGGGTGCAGATGACAGAATTAATTCCCTCAGAACCTAGAAATTCCTTCATGCTCTCAAAATCAAATTTACCTTTTTCTTCCAATAATTCCTCATGAGCTGTTCCAAGGTGTGATGGAATATGTATCAGAGTAAAAAAGGGAAAGAGTTCTATTTGAGAATATATGTAATGCCCTAAAAAGAATGCACCTGATGGCTTGTTTTGGACGTGTATTTAAGTCTTCACATCAGGGTTCCAGAATTCAAAATGCAGACCCTGCAGTCAGTTTTCCCCTTGATTCCTCCTCCTCTAATCTTCTTGGAAATTCTAGAATTAAAAGAACCGATGTTGCTTTTTTCAGTCTGATTCAACTTTTAGGTTGTCTGATCTAACTGGATTCAAACTTGGTACCATTATTGAGGCTTATGGATCCAGGGCTGTGACTTCTGTCCTACCCATACTTCCCTCCACTCCACCTTAGTATTTCAGATCTTGTTTGCTTCCCGAAGTGATCAGTCATGTATCCGAGGGCTCCATTTCAAACGATACAGTTATCAAGATTATTATTATTTTATATTCTTAAAATTTCTAACATCAATAGATATTTGTGGCTGTTCACCCTTACTCCTTACTAAAATAGTAGATCAGATTACCAGTACAGTTAGTCATAGTATAATCCTTAGTATTTTTTTGTAATGTGTGTGACTTCTATCTTAAATCTACTGTCCTAAAGTAGTAAATTGACTTCTATCTTAAATCTACTGTCCTAAACTAGTAAATATTTAAGTCCTGTTATTATTGTCTGTGATTATGAAAAATGTTATTTGCTTCTTTAGTGCAGTATCTTTCTAATAGTTTTTGCTGTAGTATGATAGATAAGGTTCAGGGTTTTAAAAATTGTACAGCTTGTGGGCATAAGAACCCCCACACACACACAGGACCTGCTCTTTGTGTGTATATTGCTTGGGCACTGCCCACTTGGAGGTAGAATGTGAAGCCTGTGCTTCCTTTGACTATAGAGCCATCCAAATGAGAAAAGAGAAACTGATCATCAAGTCAACTAAAGCTAATTTTGAAAAGAAAGTTGCCAAGGATAACCATAAGGCCTTCTATGGCTACGTCAAAAACCTAAATGGCAGCGCTCAGGTCTGTTCTGAGCTAGTACAAAATGGAACAAAATACTCTGACCCTTCTGGCATTGCCAACATCTTGGCTGACAGGTTCAGTGCAAATTCCCCCCCCCACCCCACCCCCCACCGCCTACAGGGCCTATTACCATTCCAGGGGATTGTGCAAGTCCAATTATCACTGATAAGTTGGTTAACAAGGCTCTATCTAAAGCTAAAAACACTGCCTCCATGGGACCATATGGTGTCCCAGGCTGTGTCATACGCAAGCTCCAAAAGGAATTAACCCCACATCTTAATACCCTGTTCAGTCTCAGCCTCTCCACAGGATATGTGCCCAGAGAATGGCGCACGGCAATGGTGGTCCCGCTACACAAGGGTGGGGCCACAACTGAACCTGGGAACTATCGACCAATAAGCCTGACCAGTCTGATCTGTAAGGCTATGGAGCGAATCATTGTGGAACTCATAAATGGAGAGATTGGGAACCTCCAGTCGCTGGACCCCACACAGTTCGGCTTCGTCAAGGGCAGATCATGCCTCCTGAACCTGGTGGATTTCTTTGAGACACTTACTAAGGCTATAGATAAGGGAAAGGAGGTACACACGGCTTACCTTGACCTTGCTAAAGCATTTGACACCATTCCCCATTCGGGTATTATTGATAAGCTCACCAGCCTGAGCATAAACCCTTACGTCACAAGATGGATCGCAAACTGGCTCTTAGACAGATCCCATAAAGTAAGAGTAGCGGGATCTATGTCCGAATCCAGACCAGTAACTAGTGGTGTGCCTCAGGGCTCTGTCCTGGGGCCCCTCCTGTTTGGCATATACTTCTCAGAAGTACAGGCAAGCACGGAAAGGCTGTGACTGACTAAGTTTGTGGAAGACTGCAAACTGGGTGCTATAATAGAGTCTCCGACCAACATGGAGATCCTCCAGAAGGGCGTAAATGAGACTGATGCATGGTGTCAAAGCCATGGTCTCAAGCTAAATGCAAAAAAATGTGTAGTAATCCCCTTTAGAAAAAACACAATCCCCTTTAGAAAAAACAGAGTACCCACAAACTACAACATAGGAGGTAATCCCCTGAAATCTGAAGAAGAAATAAGGGATCTAGGGACCCAAGTAGATAGCCAGCTTTCCTTTGATAACCATGTTGCCAAAGTGGTTAGAAAATCCTTCTATGTGACCCATCTGATCATGAAAGGGTTCGCATCAAGATCTAAGGATGTAATGGTGCCCCTCTACTCTTCCCTCATCAGACCCATTATTGAGTACAATGCACCAATTGGAATGTACCTGGCTAGACATCTCCAGTAGCTGGAGAGACCACAGAGGTACCTAACCAAGAGAATTACTGGCCTCAAACAGTTGCCCTATGCTGCATGATTGAAAAAGCTAAGACTGTTCTCTGTTGCATATCGCTTTCTCAGAGGCGATCTCTAACGTACAGAGCCATGTCCAACCCAGAATTGTTGAACATGCTCCATCTTAGCAAAACCAAATCTACTCAAGCTACACGCTCTAGGGATATAAACCTCAACACAACACCTTTGATCATAAGTAAAAAACTAAGATCTCTCATAAAATCATCCAAGGCAAATTTTGAGAGAAAAGTCGCTAAGGACTCAAAAGACAATCATAAGGCCTTCTTTAGCTATGTTAGAAACCTGTGAGGAAACTCCCAGATATGCTCAGAATTAGTTCAAAATGATGTAAAAATTACTGAACCTGCAGACATTGCCAACATACTGGCTGACAGGTTCAGTGAAAACTTCTCCCCCCCCCCCCCCCAAAAGGTGAGATATCTATACCAGAGGATTGTAGCCCCCCAAACATCTCTAACGCTCAGGTGAGAACTGCTCTCTCCAAGGCAAAAAACACAGCATCCATGGGACCAGATGGTGTCCCCGGTTGTGTGCTCCACGAACTCAATGAGGAATTAAACCCGCAGTTAGGGCAGCTGTTTAATCTTAGCCTCACCTCGGGATACGTGCCTGAGGAGTGGCGTACGGCAACTGTGGTCCTACTTCACAAAGGCGGTGCCTCCTCCGACCCTGGAAATTACCGTCCCATCAGCTTGACAAGCCTGATCTGCAAAGCTATGGAGAGGATCATAATGAAACTCATAAATAAAGACATAGGGGACTTGCAGACTTTGGATCCGACCCAGTTTGGCTTTGTCAAAGGCAGATCATGCCTTTTAAACTTGGTTGACTTTTTCAAAACAGTCACCAAGGCCATTGATGAGGGAAAGGCAGTCCACACAGCCTACCTTGACCTGGCAAAGGCTTTCAAGACAATACCCCACTCAGGTATCATTGAAAAACTCATCAGCTTAAATGTAAACCCATACATCACAAGATGGGTTGCAAATTGGCTAAGTGACAGAACCCGCAGGGTCAGAGTTGCTGGCGCCATGTCAGACTCAAAGCCTGTCACAAGTGGTGTCCCACAGGGCTCAGTCCTGGGCCCACTCCTGTTCGGCATCTACTTTTCAGAAGTACAAGCAAACACAGGAGGATTATGGCTGACAAAATTTGCAGATGACTGCAAACTGGGCACCATAGTTGAAAACACATCTGACACAGATATCCTTCAGAAGGGTCTTATAGAAATGGATAACTGGTGCTAGAGCCATGGCCTAAAGTTAAACGCCAAAAAATGCATAGTCATACCCTTCGGGAAAAACAAGGTTACCCCTAGCTACCATATAGGCAGCAACCCACTAAGCACAGAAGAGGTTATCAGGGATCTGGGGACCCAGGTTGACAGTAACCTTTCGTTTGACACTCACGTTGCCAAAGTAGTTAGGAAGACCTTCTACATTGCCCACCTGATCATGAAAGGATTCACATCTAGATCAAGGGAGGTCATCGTCCCCCTGTACTCATCACTCATCAGACCAGTGATTGAGTGCAATGCCCCATTCGGAATGTATCTGACACGACACCTGCAGCAACTGGAAAGGCCCCAAAAGTTCCTCACCAAAAGGATAAAGGGTCTCAAAAATATGTCCTATGCTGCCCGACTGAAGGAACTCCAGCTCTATTCAGTCGCCACCGTCTGCTCAGAGGTGACCTGTGCCTGACATACAAGGCCATGTCCAACCCAGAATTGATGAACATGCTTCACCTCAAAAATCTAGATCCCTCAGAACTACAAGGGCGGGAGACTTAAACCTTGACACGGTTATTAATAGGACGTGCTGGAGGGACAGATTCATCACCCAGAGACTCCCTAAGCTGTGGAACAAAATCCCGGTACATGTGAGGCAGAGCACCTCGCTGGCTTTGTTCAAGAGAAATCTTGACCAATGGATGGGAGATCGCAGATATACCCCAGGGATTATCTCAGTGTCACTGCTTGACAGAGGCACAGCAAAATAATGGGTATAGTATCCTCCAAACTAAAGGGGTGGCGAAAGCCACAAAACTCTGGACTAGGCTTATAAATGCCCTTGGGCAGATAGCCTAGTATGAACCTATGAACCTATGAATAGAACATGCTGGAGGGATAGATTCCCTTTGCAGAGACTTCCCTTACTATGGAACAGGGTCCTGATCTACATAAGACAGAGCCCCTCACTATCACTCTTCAAGAGGAACCTTGATGAGTGAATGGGTAACAGAAAGTTTATTTTATTTATTTTATTTATTTATTTAACATTTGTTGACCGGGAATGTCCGACTAGGTTCCATAGAGCCTGTTTTCAGCGGAGGCCCGGGGAGAAATGCTCCAGATGCATGTCTTTGGAATAAAGAAAGTTCACACCGGGGATCACACCAACAGCACTACTAGATAGGGGCCAAGGGTACTATCTGATAGTACAAGGGTCTAGGGAACTACTAAAGGGGTGGTGAATACCACACAACGTTGCTGGGCTAATGTATGCCTTCGGGCAGATAGCTCAGTACCAACCTATGATCTTGAAAGATCGTCTTCTCCCTCAGACAGGGTGTAGTCTTCTTTCGACCTCTGCTCCCTCAGTCTCTTCAGCAAAGAAGATGAACAAGCGAAAGCCTAAGGAGAAGGAAAATCTAAAGAAAATTGAGGAAAAGAAATCTGACAAATCTCAAAAGTGGTCCCCAGATCCAACAGACGTCCTTACATGCACTGCTGCAGTATTCTTAACATATAGCATTCCCTGTCATGGAAGCCCGACATCCGGACTGTCTACCAAAGACTCCTGTTGTTTAAAGTTGGGCTGAATGTCACCCAAATGCTTTTTGCATAGCGTAGGGCATAAAGATGATGATCAGGCCTACCATAGTCAGAATTTCTTTGCCACCAGTCCAAATGCGTCTTTTCACTGATCTGTTTACCTGCTTCTGTTTTCTGCCAGTTGAACGCATTTTTGTTCTTCAGCGACTACATATGCCTGTTTGTTGACTTCTTTGTAGTTGCAGATAAGTGCCCCATTCGGGTTTTTGTTTTTTCTTGTCTTGTTTTATGCTGCTTGGGGTTAATGTCAACCAGAAAGGGGAAATGCAAGTGTGGGAGATAGATTCCCCTTAAGGACTGCCAAAGTGTGTCTTTTGTTGTCTAGGAGCTTCTCATGACAATATGTCTTGTTCAGTTTGTCAAGCATTTGTCCTGAAAACCCTTCACAGTGGACATTCTTCCCTTTCTATGTATTTTGAAAACCAGTGTCTTAAGCTTCTCGCTAAAGATACAATGGAAGGAATCTCCCACACTGAGGGTCAGCTTTTAGGGAAGAAGAAGGTGAAAAAGATTTGACCGGAATCTTCTGCTGTCCACCCTCTGCCAGGTGTTTCTCCTGAGGTCGTTACAAACCAGGAGGCTCGCTCGGCTGTGTTGTTGGATTTCTCTGCTGCAACTGTGTTGGAGGCCGCTGAGGATTCGGCTAGCAACATGTCTGAAGAGACTTTGCAGGCATCCGTCTTGAACGTTCAAGGGGAGCCACTGTTTTTTTCTGAAGGACCTAGGGTAGTTCCACCATTTTTAGTTCCTCAATTTTTAGTTGGAAAAGAAGTTCCTACTGCGGTTCTTGATTGTCGTCCTCTATCTGAGCCTTCTCCATTTTTTGTCGAGAACATTCCCTTGGAAAAAAGAAACAAAAACTTAAACATGTTTCTTCTGCTCCTAGGGATCCATAAAGTGACTGTCAGTCTTTACTCAGGGGTATTTACTGCTTTAATGTCCTTAAAGCCTACACAGGGTTTTGGTTCCTGCTCCTCCTTGGTTCTCTACTCCCCTTAAAAGGCCTAGAGAACAGGATTCTTCTGAGGATGAGTCTGATTCTGATGAGGAATCCTTGACTTATTCTTCTGAAATCCCTTCTCCTTTGGACTATGGATCAGAGGAGGAGGAATCTTAGTCCGGATGTTCCTTTTGAGGAAATTTCCTTTGGGGACACACACGCTAGGATGATGGATTTTTTTTTAAGTGGCATTGTGTTCAGGTCTCTCTCTGATATCCATAAGAGGTACTATGAGTTGCTGCAGTTGTAATCTCCCAAGGCTGTGGCTATTCCCCTTGTTTTGGCTGCTTTACTGGATTCTTTTTTCCAATGCCTCTCATTCACCTTTTTCTCTGCCCCCTGCTCCCAAGAAACCTGGCAGGTTTTATGGGGTGCCTGAGGATTGTTATTTTTTTATAAATGTACTGCTGCTGACCCCTCTAGTTTCTGTAGCCTCTAATAAGTCATCTCAATTGCTTCCTTTGCCCAAGTTATTGCCTTCTGACAAGGACAGCAGGGCTATGGAAAGGCTGGGTAAGGAGATTTACACTTCTGCTGCCCTAGCTCTTAGGGCTGTTAATTATCAGACCCATATGTCTAGGTATGTGTTGGCTCTTCTTTCTCAGTCCTGTCAACTTATTTCTGATTTTTCAGACTCTGAGAGTAAAATTTATGTTCTTTTCTTGCTAGGGGCTTCCTCTCAAGTCGTTTGTTATTCTATTAATTGTACTTATGATGTGGCAAATGCCTCTTCTAAGGCTGCTGTTTTTGGTTCAGTGATAAGGAGGTATTCTTGGTTTAGGCTTCAACCTCTACTTGATGATATTAAGGCTAAGTTGATGGATGTTCCTCTGGATTCTAAGCATTTGCTTGGGGAAGCTGCTGCTGGTTTAAGTCCCTTCAGGATAAGGGTAAAGCCTTACAGGAGCTTAAACATGTTTGTTTCTCTTGTGTCTAAATTTCAGAGAAACTACCCTGCTAAGCTTGTCTTTGTTTATAGGCAATCCTGCCCTTCTACTAAAGGTAAGAAGAGTGGCAAACTGGCTTCTACTGCTAAGTCTCTTCAGGTTTTAGGGACCCTGAAGCCTTCCTTTCCAGACAAACCAGGTGCTGTCTGACTATCAGTCCATTCCCAGCCACATTCCTCTATCTCTTTGCCTTTCTCTTCCTGCATAGATTCAGATCACTCAGAATTCTTGGGTTCTGTTAATCGTTCGTCAGGGGTACTCAATGGTGTAGAAATCCCGTCCTCCTTTTATGGGTATTCCTCAGCCTCCTCAGGAACAACTTCCCTTTTTCCCAGCGGTTCTTCAAAATCTCTTGACTCACGGTAATGTTCAAGAGGTGCCTGTATCCCAAAGGGGAAAGGGTTCTACTCCAGACTGTTTCTAGTGCCCAGGAAAGAAGGAACTTGGAGACTTATTCTAGACCTCTCTCATATAAGCACTTTTCTAAAAGCACCTTCCTTTTCGATGTTGTCCCTTCAGATTCTGTTTCCTCTCTTGCTCCTTCAGGCCTGTATGATGTCGCTGGATCTCAAAGATGCTTATCTCAGTGTTCCGATCCATCCTCTTTTCAGAAGGTTTTCGCATTTCTCTGTTGCTTCCTCTCATTTTCAGTTCTCTGCTTTGCCCTTTGGCCTTTGTACTGTCCCAGGGGTGTTCAGCAAATGGCTTGCTCCTGTGATTGCTTTTTGCAGGCTTCAAGGGATCCAGATATTTCCTTACTTGGATAACATGTTGATTGAGGCGTCCTTTCCAGAGAACCTTTTGCAAAATCTTCATTTTGCTGTTTCCCTTCTTAAGAGTCTGGGGTTTACTATAAATTTCAAAATTTCTTCTCTGACTCCTTCTCAGGATCATGTTTTTCTTGGTTGCAGGATTCAGACAGTGCCATTGCTGGCTTCCCTGCCCCCTCAATAGGCCTTAACTCTCATTTCTGTCTTTCACGCTCTTCTTCCTGTGGCTTCCATTATTGCCAGGTAGTTTGAGAGCTCTGGATTTCATGGCATCCACCATTCCAGTGCTCCCTCTAGCCAAACTTCACATGAGAAAGTTTCAGTGGTTTTTGAAGTCAGTGTGGCTTCAACATGCAGATCCTCTAGATTTTGTAGTTCCTCTTCTTCCTAGTCTCAGACAGGAACTTCACTGGTGAATTCAGCAATTGACTCTGAATCCAGGGATCCCTTTTCTTCCACCTCTTCCCTCTCAGGAATTGTTCACAGACATGGGATGGGGGTGGCATTTAGCTCCCTAAAAGTTGAAGGGGTTTGGTCGCCTCATTAACAGAAGGAGCACATCAGTGTCAGAGATGAGAGCCCTTCTGCTGGCTCTTCAGGCCTTTCATTCCCTTTTCTGTCCAGGGCATCTCAAGATGTTCACAGATAATACCAAAGTGATGTGGTATATCAACAAACAGGGAGGAGCAAGAGCTTGTCTTCTTTGCTGGTTGGCACTTCTGGTATGGGAGCTTGCTGTATCAAGTATCAAGTGACTCTTCAAGCAGTTTATATCTCTTCCGGTTAGAACATTGTGGCACACACACTGAGCAGGTCCTTAACTCAGTGACAAAAATGAATGCTTCACAGGGATGTGTTTATGGACATTATCCACCAGTGGGGGACCCCTCAAGTGAATCGTTTTGCCTCCCATCTGAACATAAAACTTTTTCTGTTTTGTGGCAGAGTTCTATCTCCACTGGTGTTAAAGGTGGATGCCCTCTCATTTTCTTGGAAGAGGATGTTTCTTTATGCATTCCCTCCCCTTCCTCTTATTCCGAAAGTCCTGTTGAAAGTTCAACAGGATGCTCTCAAAATCTTATTGGTGATGCCCCTTTGGCTGCGACAACACCAGTTCTCCTCTTCTTCTGCATTTAGCCAGGGGCAGTCATCTTACGTTACCTCACAGGGTGTATCTGTTCTCACAAGGCAAAGGATCTCTCATCCATTCCCACCTGTCCATACTTCAACTGACAGTGTGGGTGGTAGGATTTTGATTCCTCATAGACACCCTTTTTCTGAGAATGTGCTGCAAGTCCTGCAGGAGGCCAGGAAACCTACTAGGAAATCCTACTTATCCAAATGGAAGAGGTTGTTTATTTGGTGTCTGTCTCATAACCTGGACCCATTTACTGTGGATGTTTCTTTGGTTCTCTCTTATTTCTGTGAATTGCTCAATGCTGGTTTTGCCTGTTCTTCTGTTAAGGCCTACTTATTAACTATCTCTACTTGTTTGCCTTTTTTTTCCTTCTTTCGCTTCTAGATTTGAGGTGAAACAATTTCTTAAAGGTGTCATTAATATTAGACCTCTCAGGAAGCCTGTTCCTCCTCTCTGGGATCTTAATTTTATTTTCGAGAAGTTGACTCAGGCTCCTTTTGAGCCTGCTGCTTCCTTGCAATATTGTTCCTGGAAGACTGTTCTTTTGTTAGCTCTTACTTCTGCCAGATGGGTGTCTGAGTTTGCAGGCCCTTATGACTTGTCCACCTTTTTTGATCATTCATGTCTATTAATCTGCCTACTTTTTTCCCTCACCGCAAACTGACTGAGAGAGGGTGCTGCATACTTTGGATGTGCATAGGCAACTCTGGGTTTATTTGGATAAGACTAAGACTATTAGAAAATCTGACCAGTTATTTGTTTCTTTTCATCTTAGATCTTTGGGACTTGCTGTAACCAAGGAAATGATTTCTTCTTGGATTTCTAAGGCTATTTCTTTTTGTTACACTTTTCATGGAAAGAACCTTCCCTCTTCTGTCAGGGCTCATTCTACTAGAACTGTGGCTTCTTCTGGTGCTTTTTGAAAGGGCTTAGATACTAATTCTGTTCTTGAAGCAGCTACCTGGATTTCTGTGCATACTTTTACCAAACACTACAAATTGGATGGTACCTCTATAGCTAGGGCTGGTTTTACTAGTGCAGTTATTCATGTTTTTTTAGGGGACTCTTCTGCTCCTTCCCATCCATAGTTTCCTCTCGAGCTTTAGCACTCTCCCTTATGTTAAGAATACTGCAGCATTGAATGTAAGGACATAGTACTGTTGTTTAAAGTCTTACCATAATGGTAGATGTCCTTGCCTTCACCGCTGTAGTATTTGCTCCCTCCCTCCTTCCCACCTAGTCCTTTGCCGTCCTGGATATATAGATTATCTGTTGGGGTCCTTGGACTGGTGTGCATACTGGGGCAATCACTTCTGACTATGGTAGGCCTGAACGGCACCTTTATGCCCTATGCTACGCAAGGAGCGTTTGAGTGATGTTTGGCATACATTTAAAGCAACAGGAGTCTTTGGTAGACTGGCCAGACATCAGGCTTCCATGGCAGGGAATCCCATATGTTAGGAATACTGCAGCAGTGAAGGCAAGGACATCTACCATTATGGTAAGATTTTACACAACTGTACTTTTCTTTGGGTCCACATCTAAAGAAGCATCGGAAGTTCGCTCCACCGACTGCTTGGGTCAACCACCTTCTGTGGCATCCTCCTTAAGGGCTGGTCAGCCATCCAGAAGCCTTAGAGTTTGAAGTCAACAAAATGATGAAGAAATTTCTGAGAATGCAGATTCAGTTCGGGCCTTTCTTGGTGCCATCTGCTTTGAATGCATCGGGTTCAGGCTTAACAGTCTCTCCCATATTACCATCAAGTCACTCTCAGGTAATCTGCCTGCGGTTGTTCAGAAGGCTGTGAACTCCTAGCTAACTATGCTTCATTCTTCTCTGAATGTTTCCTTGCATTTGCTGTTGGCAGAGCTAGGGCAGTGGGCACTGGCATCTCAATGCGGTAGCATGCCTGGATGCTGCTTTGCATTTTTTGAGGAAGGATTCAAGACCTCCTTTGTTAATGTCCCATTTGATTATTCCACACTTTTTGGACCAGGAATGAAGGACACACTAACCACTAGGATTATAAAATCCTGTGTGCCATGGGGATCTGCTTTTCCACTTCTCAAAGGACCTTTTCTAGGAATTGGAGGGGAGGGAAGACGATGTGTTTTAGGAGGTTGCAGGGTTATTACCATGAGTCTCTTGAGGATAGACTTCCTTGAGGCAGGGAAGGATGCAACTCGAACGGGCACTGCCCCAGGGGCAGAGGCAGACCACGCAGTCAGGGTTTTTACGGTCCTTTTAACAAAAAGCCCTACCAGTGGTCCTGAAAGATTGCCCGACTGTTCTCTAGAGGCAGTCAGGAGGTGCTTATCTCTGCACCCCCAAGCCTGGCAGAACATCACAACAGATCCATGAGTGCTGAGGATTAAAGCCAGAAGCTTTTCATTCCCCTTTTCTTATCCACCAATGAAAAAGAGAAAGGTTCCTGATGTTGGAACCACTCAGTAGTAATCTGCAGC